>NC_136524.1:30614032-30814032 GCF_053919585.1 Euprymna scolopes | reverse complement strand
AAAATGTTTGTAGGTACATATGAATTGACAAGGAATGAATGTTCGTAAAATGTTTGTAGGTATGTATGAATTAACAAGGAATGAATGTTCGTAAAATGTTTGTAGGTATGTATGAATTGACAAGGAATGAATGTTTGTAAAATGTTTGTAGGTATGTATGAATTGACAAGGAATGAATGTTCGTAAAATGTTTGTAGGTATGTATGAATTGACAAGGAATGAATGTTTGTAAAATGTTTGTAGGTATGTATGAATTGACAAGGAATGAATGTTCGTAAAATGTTTGTAGGTATGTATGAATTGACAAGGAATGAATGTTCGTAAAATGTTTGTAGGTATGTATGAATTGACAAGGAATGAATGTTCGTAAAATGTTTGTAGGTATGTATGAATTGACAAGGAATTAATGTTCGTAAAATGTTTGTAGGTATGTAGGAATTGACAAGGAATGAATGTTCGTAAAATGTTTGTAGGTATGTATGAATTGACAAGGATATAATGTTCGTAAAATGTTTGTAGGTATGTATGAATTGACAAGGAATGAATGTTCGTAAAATGTTTGTAGGTATGTATGAATTGACAAGGAATGAATGTTCGTAAAATGTTTGTAGGTATGTAGGAATTTACAAGGAATGAATGTTCGTAAAATGTTTATAGGTATGTATGAATTTACAAGGAATTAATGTTCGTAAAATGTTTATAGATATGTATGAATTGACAAGGAATGAATGTTCGTAAAATGTTTGTAGGTATGTATGAATTGACAAGGAATGAATGTTTGTAAAATGTTTGTAGGTATGTATGAATTGACAAGGAATGAATGTTCGTAAAATGTTTATAGGTATGTATGAATTGACAAGGAATGAATGTTTGTAAACTATTTGTAGGTATGTATGAATTGACAAGGAATGAATGTTTGTAAAATGTTTGTAGGTATGTATGAATTGACAAGGAATGAATGTTCGTAAAATGTTTGTAAGTATGTATGAATTGACAAGGAATGAATGTTCGTAAAATGTTTATAGGTATGTGTGAATTGACAAGGAATGAATGTTTGTAAAATGTTTGTAGGTATGTATTAATTGACAAGGAATGAATGTTCGTAAAATGTTTGTAGGTATGTATGAATTGACAAGGAATGAATGTTCGTAAAATGTTTGTAGGTATGTTTGACAAGGAATGAATGTTCGTAAAATGTTTGTAGGTATGTATGAATTGACAAGGAATGAATGTTCGTAAAATGTTTATAGGTATGTATGAATTGACAAGGAATGAATGTTTGTAAAATGTTTGTAGGTATGTATGAATTGACAAGGAATGAATGTTCGTAAAATGTTTGTAGGTATGTTTGACAAGGAATGAATGTTCGTAAAATGTTTGTAAGTATGTATGAATTAACAAGGAATGAATGTTCGTAAAATGTTTGTAGGTATGTATGAATTGACAAGGAATGAATGTTCATAAAATGTTTGTAGGTATGTATGAATTGACAAGGAATGAATGTTCGTAAAATGTTTGTAGGTATGTAGGAATTGACAAGGAATGAATGTTCGTAAAATGTTTGGAGGTATGTATGAATTGACAAGGATATAATGTTCGTAAAATGTTTGTAGGTATGTATGAATTGACAAGGAATGAATGTTCATAAAATGTTTGTAGGTATGTATGAATTGACAAGGAATGAATGTTCGTAAAATGTTTGTAGGTATGTATGAATTGACAAGGAATGAATGTTCGTAAAATGTTTATAGGTATGTATGAATTGACAAGGAATGAATGTTTGTAAAATGTTTGTAGGTATGTATTAATTGACAAGGAATGAATGTTCGTAAAATGTTTGTAGGTATGTATGAATTGACAAGGAATGAATGTTCGTAAAATGTTTATAGGTATGTATGAATTGACAAGGAATGAATGTTCGTAAACTATTTGTAGGTATGTATGAATTGACAAGGAATTAATGTTTGTAAAATGTTTGTAGGTATGTAGGAATTAACCAGGAATGAATGTTCGTAAAATGTTTGTAAGTATGTATGAATTGACAAGGAATGAATGTTCGTAAAATGTTTATAGGTATGTATGAATTGACAAGGAATGAATGTTTGTAAAATGTTTGTAGGTATGTATGAATTAACAAGGAATGAATGTTCGTAAAATGTTTGTAGGTATGTATGAATTGACAAGGAATGAATGTTCGTAAAATGTTTGTAGGTATGTTTGACAAGGAATGAATGTTCGTAAAATGTTTGTAGGTATGTACGATTTAACAACGAATGAATGATCGTAAACTGTTTGTAGGTACATATGAATTTACAAGGAATGAATGTTCGTAAAATGTTTGTAAGTATGTATGAATTAACAAGGAATGAATGTTCGTAAAATGTTTGTAGGTATGTATGAATTGACAAGGAATGAATGTTCATAAAATGTTTGTAGGTATGTATGAATTGACAAGGAATTAATGTTCGTAAAATGTTTGTAGGTATGTAGGAATTGACAAGGAATGAATGTTCGTAAAATGTTTGGAGGTATGTATGAATTGACAAGGATATAATGTTCGTAAAATGTTTGTAGGTATGTATGAATTGACAAGGAATGAATGTTCGTAAAATGTTTGTAGGTATGTATGAATTGACAAGGAATGAATGTTCGTAAAATGTTTGTAGGTATGTATGAATTGACAAGGAATGAATGTTCGTAAAATGTTTATAGGTATGTATGAATTGACAAGGAATGAATGTTTGTAAAATGTTTGTAGGTATGTATTAATTGACAAGGAATGAATGTTCGTAAAATGTTTGTAGGTATGTATGAATTGACAAGGAATGAATGTTCGTAAAATGTTTATAGGTATGTATGAATTGACAAGGAATGAATGTTCGTAAACTATTTGTAGGTATGTATGAATTGACAAGGAATGAATGTTTGTAAAATGTTTGTAGGTATGTAGGAATTGACCAGGAATGAATGTTCGTAAAATGTTTGTAAGTATGTATGAATTGACAAGGAATGAATGTTCGTAAAATGTTTATAGGTATGTATGAATTGACAAGGAATGAATGTTTGTAAAATGTTTGTAGGTATGTATGAATTGACAAGGAATGAATGTTCGTAAAATGTTTGTAGGTATGTATGAATTGACAAGGAATGAATCTATGTAAACGTAACTTATCTTTTGGACTATGGATGTGGTAGGCGTCGGCCGGTCATCCTGCTATCGGTGATGCGTGTCCTGGCTTGTAACTGGAAAGTGGGTGACTTCCTTCATCAACAGCTAGCAGCCCGGCGTCTTCATCTTCTTTTTCCTCCTCTCTTGCTTCCCTAAAAACCCTCGTTTTATAGTGGCAAACTGGCTCTCAGTGACTGTGATATTTGAGGTGTTTATTTTAGGCGCGGAGCTCTGCCATTGGTCGATAATTATTTTGTGGTTATCTTATTTTTTCTTCCCAAGCGGAAGCGATGCGTGGAGCCATGTGCAAAAGACGATTTTTCATTTTGTCTTTCATGGTGGATACGTTAGCATCCGGTTCGCTGCTAATTCTCATCATGTTCCCACACTTACACACTAAAAGATTTGCGTAGGCGACTGGTGACAAAACCATATCGTTCCCGTAATGAATAAGTTCCGGATGTATAGATTCTTCTGTTTACGTAACGAGCGACTTGATTTAGCTGGTCACTACACTTTTTTTTAAAGCGTAAATGTTTTTTTTTTTTTTTTAATTATTTAATAGGAAATATTTACCAAAAAATAACAATGAAAAATAAGTATATCAATAAATTATTTATTCTCCTAAATCTCGACCTGAGAGGCTGACAATAAAAAATTGTGTATTCTTTTTACAGAGATTTTTAGTAGAAAAAAAAAAAATTAAAATAAAAAAAAACAAAAACAAACAGCATGCCAGTTCGTCTAAATTAAAATCGGTTGATTCTTGTTCTTGACATAAGAAATCCAGATTACTCGAATGATGTGCCTAAATATTGTTTCATTTTCTTTACATGCAGATTCCCATTAATGAAAACAACACAACGCATACACGTGGTTTACAGGCATCTTATTTATTCTCGCGCCATGATCTCCAATACAAGTCCGTCACCGCCAAGGGACATTACTCTAGCAGTATAACCTGAGATTAGTTCCTCATGCAACAAATATCACATGAATAGACAATCTGCAGGAGCAGTTGTTGTACATTCGCCGTGCCTTAATTTGTTGTGTATAATTAGTAAAATCCCACTTTGTTAATAACTAAGGTAGCTTAACTTTTTAAAAAGCTCAATCAAGGAAGATAATTAATATAAACTCCTGAAATAAATCATAGTAAAAAGTGCTTGTTCTTGAAGAGTCAGGCCTTACTTAGCTCTTGGGCTCGGCTCCTGAAACAAAATATTGACTGAACTCCTCCCTCCCAATAAACGATGATTCAAAAGTTTTCTATGAATCGAGTTAAAAATATTATAATATTTTGCATTTTTAGTTTTATTTATTCATTTATTTTTTTTTTTTCAGATCAAGGAGTCATTATTACTTTGCCTCCAGTCAACCCGCCAATTAATTCTCAGCAATGTTTATATATACAGAACCAAATCAACAACCTTTTTTCTCAAGTGATACAGAGGGCCACTGGCCAGAGATGTCCGAGTCTACGGTGTCCACTACAAATTTTGATCGTCCAATGTTAGAAGCACAAACATTTTCTCACTGCTCTAGAAATAACTCAATCCTGAAGCCAAACTCAAACAACATTTCTAATCAATTTGAAATAAGCTCAATGTAGATCATATTAAGAATAAACGGGATGAATTAAAAACTACTAATATAAAAATGAATTTATAAGTTCATTTTGAGTGCTGCAAAGCATTTCATGACATAGCTAAGAAGCACGAATATGTTACATGTAACCGAACCCTGCCCACTTCTCTCCTTAGTTTTGTCCCCTTTCTCCATAACGCTCCTATAAAAAGAGGAGGATTACTTATTATAAGATGGCGCTCAATAAAGTTGCTATTGGTATTTATTTGCAAGCGTAAAATGTAACACAAAGTCGTTTTTAATGTGGGAGAAACCAGCTCCCCAAAAGGGAGCACTCTGGAAGTAGCCAAAAATAAAAATTGCCTTAGAATAGAAGGGGTTCCCCTACTAAGGAGTCAAGGACAAATTACACTCAGCTCAGTGTTGTCCAAATTCCTGTACTAATGTATGAACGTAATAAACTTATTGACAAATGTTTGATTTTCAAAAAATGTTGGAGGAATTTAAGTCAGCTATATTTGAAAGTACACAGAGATAACATTTTGATCCATACTTAAGGATAAGATGCATTGAAAGATTCAAATAAATAAAAAGGCATATTTTTAATGTGGAAACTGATAAATGTTAAGCAAAACCATTTAAATATCTGCTACGATTCACATAACATATTTTCATTTTTGTTCCTAAATTTTTTTTAGATGAGGATTGATAATTCAGGGTATCTTCAACTTTCATCACCCGGTGTGTGAAGTTGTCGTCTGCAAAATGAAACAAGCTTCTTTTTTTTTTTTTCTTTTTTTTTTGTAATTTTTTTTTTTAATTGCATTTTTTAAAATAAACAAACTGACAAAAAAAGAAAGAAAAAAAAAAAAGAAAAATGATGACCCAATTTTTTTCTTTTTTTTTTTTTGTTCATTTACTTATTTAAAAAAAAAAGTACCATTTGAAAAAATAAAAAATTCATTTTGCAACTCCCCACAAAACCTTTATAAACACCCGGTGACAAAACTTGAAGATAACCATAATTTGTATTATTTGGATTATTAAGGCTACTGTTCTCATCTTGAGTGTTATTTTCACAACGTTTTGGTCGATGTAATCTCTAATATTCTTCAGTTGTATCTTGTCAAACTCTGGAATCTTTCTGTTGAACTCTGGAATCGGCACAAAGTTTTGAACAGAACTCATGGGAGTAGCATGCTCTCATTTCCTCATTATTGTTCATGATTAGGTAAAAAGTCCTAAGTAATTCACAATTGTATTTTGAGTATCGCCTCCACCGAAGATTGAATCTTCAACCTCCGGAAGAGTGTCACTTACAACTGAATTTGCAAGGATAAAATACTTGGTAAAATTCAGTTGTAAGTTACCTTCTTTTGGAAGTTGAAGTTTCAATTCTCAGTGTGGATTGACACTGAAAAATGAAATTGTGAATTACCTATGACTTCTATCCAATCATGGCTGACAGAACAAGAGCATGTTACTACCCCCGTGGATTAAATGAAGGGTGCCATTCGAAATTCTGTACAGAGTTTGCAGAAACATTCCCAAGTTCGACAAGAAACACCTAAAGAAAGTCAGAGGTTACATCGGCGAAAACGTTGTGAAAATGACACTCAAGATGAGAACAATAGTCCAAAGGATCCAAATTATACATCTTCATTTATTTATCGTTCTCTACACAGGTGATACCCTTTTCTCTTCCCTGCAGCCTCTTTCCCACAGAAGAGACATCATGAGCTCTGTCACTATTGTCATAGCAAGTGCTCGACTGAACTCCAATCTATGGTCCATCCCTTTCCAAACTTTCACAAAAACACTCGACTAGCTACAACCGCTATATATGATTCCCCCCCTCTCTATCTATGCATAAATCTAAACACAGATTCCATAAACAAAGCTTCTTTCCCAGAACTGCCCGCCTGCAGAACACTGTTCTGCTGGCCTGCTTCCCAGTTGAATACAACATGGTAGCCTTCGAATTTAATGTAAACAAGCTCTTGTTGAGCTGTCCCCATAAATAATCAAATTCTACCCAATTTACACCATTAACGATTACTACCACTACCGCTTTACATTCATTAATCGTTATCCTCGAATAGCTTTCGGGCTTTGATAAGTCGTGACTCCAAACTAAAAAAAATTTTTTTTAATTTTCTTATCGTCAGGTGTGGGTCAGAATATTAGTCAATATATTTTCAAAGATAGTTGAAATAATTTTCTTTAAAATGTCTCTAGAAAGCAAACATTTGTCAATAGGCATTGGTTCATGCTTCTCAACTGCGCCATGAAGTGGCTTATTGTATATAACGATGAAATATTTCAGAGAATCACATTTGTGTATTCATATTTTATACAGTGGAACCTCTAGATACGAGAGACCCTGCTTACAAAATTTTCAGCTTACGAAACGTGATGTCCCTGCATACGAAAAAGTTTTCAGGTACTTTTAATTTTTGACACTCGTGGTCATTGAAAACGGTGATAGCTACGAAAATGTTCCTGCCGAAGATTTGTTCCGGCCATATGTAGTGGTCGCTGCAAGTGTTTTCATAAGGCTTGGAACAGTTTAGACAATTTTTCTTACGTAAGCCAAGCTAGAACCAATTAATTTGGTATTTAGAAGTTCTATCGTATTTTAATATTTTGGGAGTTGTTTTTTGGGGTTTTTTAAAAAAATTTAAATTTTTATTATTATTATTATTATTATTATTATTATCATTATTATTATTATTATTATTATTATTATTATTATTATAATAATAATAATAATAATAATAATAATAATAATAAGAAGAAGAAGAAGAAGAAGAAGAAGAAGAAGAAGAAGAAGAAGAAGAAGAAGAAGAAGAAGAAGAAGAAGAAATTATATTTTGGGAGTTGTTTTTTGGGATTATTATTATTATTATTATTATTATTATTATTATAAAAAGAAGAAGAAGAAGAAGAAGAAGAAGAAGAAAAGTTGAAATTATTAAGACGGATCCCCAAAAAGATACAATAAATAAATGCATTTCTAGCCAACTTTAAGCGACCAAAAATACATAGTAACATCTTAAATATGCACTGAAAATTTATAACCAAGGCATATAATTACTTCTTTCTTGCTTTATAAGGCTTATTATAAAAACATAATGTTTGTAGTTGAGTTAAAATAATTGGATTAATAAAATGGAATAATGAAATGCATCTTGTCTGGCTGGTTTATTTGTAAGAAAACTATTGGTGAGATTTCAAGTGTTGTACACATTTCACAATGCATATTCTGAGATTTCAACAAACCTAAAATATCAACTCGGATTCAAATGGAGGGATCGAATTACCTCACTAATCAGCAGGTAGTATCGTCAATAATCTGCAAATGACTTCTAGGATGATTCAGACATACCTTAAGATTTGCCCCAGAGAGAAATGTCAACCAAGTGCACCAGTGGACTCCTGATAGAAAAAGAAGAGAACCCTGAATACGTTTGAGCCATCAAAAAAATGATGCCGCCAACTTCAAAGAAAGAATTACAGAGTCTCATTGGTTGGCTAGTATGGATCAGGCAAATCCTCAAGACGTGCCTATGTGAACAAATTAGATCAGACATCTTTTAAAAAATTATGGCTTCTGTACGTGAGCTTAATAAGATCAATAAACCATTCTTCTGGATGGAAAAAGCTGACAGGGCATTTAAAAAAGAATTGACCGTCTCTCCTTCCCACTTGTCATCTCCTTTCCTGATTTCTCAAATCCTTTTACATTAACCATAGACATCAGCGATGTTGCATGTGGCACAATTTGGATGCAAGCAGTGGAAAAAAAATATTGCTGCAGAAGCTTCTCACACATTCAAGTCCACTGAACAGAACTGGTCTACAACAACACAAAGCATTTGTCGTGAAATGGGCAATTCAGAAATTTGATTATTGTTTATGCAACCACCCCTTTGTATTATTTACAGACCACAAATCGCTGACATATCTTGACCAAAGACAATACAATAATGCAAAAATACGAAGATGGTAAGAGGAAATATTGTGCTACAGATTTGTCTTGGAATATGTGAAAGATGAATCCAACGTATGAGCCGACATGCTTAGTAGTAGTAATGGACAAAACAAACTAAAGACATCAAATTACCCTAGCCCAGCAGGCATTACATTTATATTAAGTGGTTCCAACATGGATATTTATGTTCCATCATAGTGACTCGGAGATATAAGAACATTTGCGACTCGTCACTAAGACACACACACCGCAAAATATTTTTATGCAAAAATGCACAGCTGATGCATTGTTTGCTTATCACTCCACCTTTTCCATTCCAATGGATAGAATTCACAACCATCTTACCATCACGAAAGAACAGCAACAAGACGAGACCTTAGCCAAGATCATGCGCACCCTCCAGACGTCCAAGCCATATGGTCCACTTATTGATCCTAATAACCATTGGGCCAAACTTTTCAAGAAGAAGTCACATCATCTTTTTCTAGAACCAGGAACTTCTGTTTTAATGATATGAGTGTTAGTTTTAACTAAACAAAAAATATATGAATAAACACAATTGCCCAATTACATTTACACATTTATTATACACTGACAAACATTTAAACAACAATAAAACACAATACAATAGCAACAGTTCGATAAGACTCACCGACTGGTGGAAAAAGTTCTCAGAGCTCACCTCGTGGTGGAACGAAGGTTCTCCTCTTCTTGAGAGGGAAAGGCAATAAGTCTGCCCATGACCAAAGGGAAAAACCAACCAGCCTTAGAGCAGGGGCAGATTACTCCTCCCCGGTGTCCTCTAATTTTTAGTCCCCTACATGAGATAATAAACATTCACCAATGCTAGTCGTGCCATACAAGCTCCGCGCCAGATATGTATATCAATCACATGACAAATGCAACCATTCAGGCATAACTCGTATGCACAAAATTCTTTCCAGCTATTGGTGAGAGTCCAAGAATCAAAACATTCAGGCATACATCAAACTTTATGATATTTGCACAAAATGCAAGGGAAATTATGACAGACACACCTCCCGACCCATTGGTTACTGCAAGATGTGAAAAAGATCCTTTGAACTCATTTTCATCGACTTTGTTAAAATGTTGAATTAGAAAGGGAGACGATACATCATAACAATAGTGAACAGCTTTAGCCGGTACTTCACAGCCATACTGTGTGGAAAGAATTGCGCTAGCACCGCCGCCTGCAGCTTATGTCAATTCTTCCTTCACTACAGAGATATCCCAAGCATTATATCTTCTGACAGAGGAACACGCTTAACAGAAGAAGTCTATCGACAATCCTGCAACAAGATATCTATTAAACAAGAATTCAGCTGTCCCTGGCAACCACAAAGCTCAGGAAATATCAAGATACAACATCGGACTATGAAGAATGCTCTCTGTGTGTTTTGCAGACAGACAATGTAAATGGACAGACGTTCTTGAATCAGTCGTTCCATCCATGAATGCCACAACAAATGCAACAACAGATATTTCCCCACATTATGTGATCACAGGCCGCCACCCTGTATTGAACTGCTGACAACCCATGAAACGGATATAATGAGCAACAAGCGGCATGCAAATAAATACGCTGCTTAAACACATTCACCATCAAGTCAACCTGGCGAATGACATAGCTGACCATTGGACGGAAAATAAAGTTAATCACTTTTCATACAAGGACCCGCTACAAACAGGAGACAAAGTGTTACTTAATTGGCCACAATCATCTCACCTACAATGGAGGAAGGGACTACACAATCATCAAATGATATGATGTCTAAGGTGTAGAACGGAAATGATGCTACAGCCTGGATCCACTGTGCACATGTCAGGCGGTTAATCCACAACAACTAACCTTTACAGATCTCCCACTCTCGCTATGAAATGACTAGAATCAACAACCACTGAACCTTCCAGTAAATAATTGAGGAGAAAACCGTGACATTTTTCACAGGTTGACAAAAGCAGAAAGACACCTGCAAGGAGCACTAGAGGTCAACTTGCCACATGCTTCAAAGATTTTGTTTCATAGCTCCAATTGAAATCTGAGGGGCAGTGTTATATTGTGAAATACAAGATCCCCATTTTGGCTTATAATGATATATAAACAAAATACAGATTTGCATCAGCAGGAGCAAAGACATCCCAACATCAGGAGCAGCCTAATATGACAGCGTCCATATGTAAACAACAATGGCGCCAACCTGTGTTTTCCTACGATATTCGATCGATTGTTAACGACGCATTCAGTTGTCAGAAACTATGCTTTTTGTACCCATCCTTCCACTATGATACACAGTTCCTTACAGCAAAGAATTATTGGGCAAAACACATTGGCCAAGGAATTTGCTATGCTAAGATAGAGAAGGCCAGGAGATTTCGACAGATGAGATACAAACATATGTGATAAAATATTTATGAAAGGACTACAAGTGACAAACTTAGTCTAAATTCATCCACAGACACACCAGGTTTAAATAGAAATAAAAAAAAATCAGAATCAGGGAAATAAACATTCCCTATGGCAAAGCTAACCGTATCCTCATGACACATCTGTCAGCAAAAGTTTCCTTTTGTTCATACCTGGAAAATATGTCTACAACTACGTCCGTGCACAATATATAAAGTGATCACCATGTTAGCTGAACAGCAGTGGGAGCAGAAGCAAATGCAACAACTTGTATGGATTACTCCTTCTCTCTTTAACAGCAGCAGCAGCTAACTCGAATGTCCTCATCCTTTCTTTCTCATAGTAGCAGAAGCCGTCCACCCACCGACTCATATGGATTAATCTTTCTCTCTTTAACAGAAGCAGCGGCAGCTAACTCGAACATCTCCACCCTTTCTTTCTCATAGTAGCAGAAGCAGTTCGCCCACTGACAACAACAACAACAACCTTAATAACAAGGACTTTGTTATTCCCATTTCGGAATCCTAACAACAAGAGACATTTCAAATTATTCACCTTTAACAACTTTAATAACAAGGACCTTAATATTCTCTTCACCTTGGAACATCCTGTCAACAAGAGACATTTCTGATTATTTTCACTCTAATAAACCATATTAACAAGGACTTTGCTATTTTCTTCTTATCGAAAACTTCTTATCAACAAGAGACGTTTTCATCCATTTTGTTTCTTTCAATAAATATTTAACTTGATACCCTGTCTGTCTTTCTTGCTACCATATGCTAAATTTGTTATTGTGACCGTTGTTATTGGGTATTGAGATGTGACAATGATATAACACTGTCACTAATATAACAACTTGTGTCAGAAGTCACAATATAACATGTGGATCTGGTTTCAGATTGTAAATGATGGTATACTTTAACTACCTCATGCATCACAGGACGTAGGAGTTCCTAAGTCTAAGTCTAAGACTAAGTCATGGGTCATAAATCTATGAAACAGATATTGAACAGCTATGCCATGAGGAAAAATCTAGACATTTCCAAAGGCCAGTGTAACGATATTGAAATGGATTGTAAAAGCATCGTTAAAATGCAAAATTCCACGTGAGAAAATGGAGTTTCCCACTAGAGTTTAAATTAGAGATTAGAAGCTGAGATCTGCAAGAAGGTGAACATAGGACAGTTGCACTAGGTAACCCCAAAGGATTTGACAAAGTCTGGCATTAAGATCTTCTCAGGAAAATTAATTTGTACAATATTTGTGATTAAATTATTAGTCTCTTGAATGCCTTATCTTTTTAGCTAGCCTGTTTGGAGCCCAGGAGATTACAGGCTAGTAGTGCGGTCTCGTTCAGGCTTTATTTGAAGTGATTCTACTTTTCTCTACTTTTTATTTATTCATTTATCATACCTTCTACAGATCCACGCAACAAGCACCTTACTATTTTTTATGTCAGAGGTCTCAGGTCAAACTTTCCCAATGTTTAATCCTTTCATTTGCACAAATATCTTCAGATTCTTGCTCTGTGTGAGACTAATTTAAATTCTTTTATCGATAGCAATGATCTACATGTGGAGAGTTATTTGCCCTTTGTCCGTTTAGACTCTTCCACGTATTTGCATCGTCTTGCTACTTTTCTTTGCAAGGATCTCCCCGTTGTATGTGTCCTCAGTTTTGTATCTCATGGATGTTCTTTTATTTATGTATGTGTCCTTTTTATACTGTTCCCCATCTGACAGTGACTGCTCTGTTGTTGATGCCATATCCAACAGCATTGATAATGCATTATAACTTCATCTGTCAAGCTCTTTGTTTTTAATGACTAGTAACTTTAATGCTCATCATTCGGACTGGCTTTCTCACTCTAATCACACAAATCTAGTTGATGAAATCTGTCTTAACTTTTCTCTGTCTCATGACTTGTCCCAAATTATCACCTTCTCTATATGCTTTCCTAATAATGATCTTCATCAACCATCTTGAACTTTTTCTCGTTTCTATTCCTGAATCATGTTTTATTTCCTCTTCTCCTCCATTGTGTCCTTCTGATCATGTTGATGTTAATTTTTCTGTTATGTGTTCAATTGGTTGTCCCTTTCATGAAAGCTGATTGAGATGGACTTCAGTTTCTTATGTGATCTTCCAGCAAATCCTATTTTTGATGTGTCTCTGAATGCTGCTGCTAACGAGGTTACTGACTGGCTTCTTGTTGGAATTGACACCTGTATTCCTTATCATCAGTTTCAAACCAAACTTCACTCTCCTTTTGTCTGTTTGTGCTTCTACCATTGTCCATCGTAATCTTTACTTCAATTAGTATCATCACAATGATTCTGAGACTTCTAGACAATCCTACAGAAGAGCTAGCAATACCTGCAAGAGAGTAATTTCTGGGGTTAAGTCTACCTATTCTCAAAGGATTCATGACTCTATTCCTCCTCTTTTTAATGGTCTCCACATCATTTCATCTTCTAAGGATAAGGCTGATCTCTTTGCTCTTCTTTTTACTGAAAATTCTTCTCAATGATTCTGGTATTGTTCTTCTGGATTTTCTTCAAAAACTGATCAGTCTCTTGATTCTGTAATTATTACTCAAAAAACCATCTTTACTTGATCTTTTCTCATTTCTGTTTCTGAATCTTTTTTTTTTTTTTTTTTTTTACAAAGGCATCACCACATTATCAAGGCCCAGAGGCCACTCAAGGATAAGGGTTAAAGAGTGTACAGTAGAAATTGGTCAATATAGTAATCATTAGTAATGAAAATTTGGTAAATTTGATAACTTATATGGAACGGCTCATCAAGAACTTATTTACTTTAGACTTGAACACAACCATATTGTAGTCAGCCGGAAAGCAGGAAAACGGAAGACAATTCCACAGGCGTGCAGTTCTAAGAAAGAAGCTTTGTTCATGGAATCTACGTTTAGGTTTAGGCACAGATAAAGAGTGGGGGGAATTATTGATAGTGTTTACAGCTAGACGAGTGTTTCTTGTGAAAGTTTGGCGAGGGGGGACCATAGATTGAAGCTCAGTTGAACACTTTCCATGAAAATAACGATACATCAGAGACAAACTCGCAACATCTCTTCTGTGAGATAGAGGTTGCAAGGAGGAGAAAAGGACATCTCCTACGAGGCTACGAAGTCTATTTTGAACTCTATCAAGGCAGGACAAGTCCTTTCTAGCAGCTCCTGCCCAGATGTGGCAACAGTATTCCATCCTTGGACGTACCTGGCTCTTATATAGGTAGAGAATAGCATCAGCAGTGAGATATCTACTGGATCGATAGAAAGATCCCACCATTTTTCCAGCGGCCTTGGCAACAGATTTGATATACGTGTTCCATTTAAGATCAGGAGTAATGGTCAAGCCCAGAAGCTTGTCAAAACTTGAGGCCTCCTGAAGACGAGAGCCATTCATTGTTCTCTTTCCTCTTCTCCTCCATTGGGTTCTTTATTATTGATGTTGATTTTTCTGTTACGTCTTCAATTGACCGTCCCTTCCATAGGAAGATGCTTAACTACAGAAAGGCTAATTGGGTGTGGCTTCCAGCATGCATTATAACTTCATCTATCAAGCTCTATCTAAAATAATCAATTATAAACAATTCTGTACTTTCAACTAACAATTTTTGTGGTTAAATTCGTCACACTGGTGTCCATGCCCGTGACTCCAAATTCAGTCCCAGCTCCGTCTCTGAAAAACAAGCTTTTTATTCAAGCCGTTAACATCTCATTTGCATATTAGGTAACGAGAAATATCATTACTTCATGAGACTCCCCAGCATGCAGTAACTATTGTTTTTTTGTTTTTTTTTTGTAAGCCTACATTGCTTCACAAAATCAGAGGTTTGTACTAATTTTAAACTATTATTATTTGCTTATAAGTGTTAACTAGAGTTCTTAATAAAAAGGAAACTTCAGGTCTCCAAGTATTAATAAACAAAACTGTCATACGAAGCTACCAGAACAACATGTCTAAGACACAAATGCAGGGATGCAATATATCAGTGATGAGACAGAGAGTTTGGTGACTTTTTTGAACTCTGCTTAAGAACGATAAACTAGTAGTAGATGCACCAACCCAGATGTGGCAACAATACTCCATGCATAGACGAATGGAAGCTTTGTAGAGGTACAGGATACTCTTAGATGTGAGTAATTTTCTAATATGATAGAGAGAGTATACCTTCTTTGCAACAGCCTTGGCTATGTATTTTTTCCAATTCATGATGCCTGTGGATGTTAACCCTAGGAACTACTTTAAGGTAGTGTATCATTAGCCATGACAATCAGTGATTGAGAAGATTTCTTGCAATTATTAAAAGAAAGAAGCTTAGCTATCATTTTCGTCCTTAATTCCACTACAGACTGGAAGTCTTCCTCTAAGGTACCAGCCATTTTCTTAGATGTATGTTCATTCTTCATACTTCTCTTGAGTTTGTCTCAGAATAAATATAGTACTAGTATTTCTCCAAGTATTTAAGTTAATAAACAAAACTTCCATTGTTTCACAAGACAAGTATTGAATCATCAGCACACACCATCTCTGCTGGACAACTCATATTTGAACTCCCTGGATAATGCTTCTAAGATGCAAATGGAAGCAACAGCCTCACTACAGAACTACGATATACTCCTATTTTTATAACTTTTAGAAATTCACTTTCAAAGTAACCTATCTCTGGCCCAGTCTTCATTTATCCTCCATTCTCTCAAGACCATTCTTATTAGTTATTTGCATGTTTTCCTTTCCTGTTAGGAACCGATCATGTTATTTCAATTAGCAACCAAAAAAATAGTTGGATCATTCTACTACTCTAGTAGGTATCTCACTGCCGATGCAATCCTCTATCTGTAGAAGAGCCAGGTACACCCTAAAATGGAGTACTGTTGCAATGTAAAATAAAAAAAAATAACTCTAATTCATTCTTTCAACATGGCCACACTATCAAAGTTTTCTGTTTTTCACACATCTATCTATACTGTCGCGATGTAATCTTCTGTAAGATATAAACCTGTCATTAAGAATCACATTACACACATTCATCGTATCATTCTCATATCATTTCTCACCATGCAACTCATGTCTTCAACCCTCACTGCTCAGATTTCGCCTCCATACATCATACATTCTTCCTTTCATCGACAGTTGTAATGCTCTCTTGATTAGTGATAGCAAAACTTCTTTGGACTTACTTCATCCACTCTTAACTATTGCTATAATACTAGCACCTGCTCCACTCTGTGATCCAATGGTATCAACAAGTTAACAAAACTTCTGGACATCCTTAATAGTTTTGATATCCAGATATACTTTCACCCATCTCTATTGTCCTGCATTTCTTGCACACAAGCTGGTTCATCATTCATCTCTCAACCTACCAATAAATCCCCTGCACTTCTTGTGTACCGAATGCTTTACAAGGTACAACAAAAAGACACAAATGAAATGCCGGTGAGTAATGGTAGAATTCCCTCTAAACTTACTTCGTCTATTCATATATTTGCAATGTTCGTCTCTCAACCTACCTGTAATTCAAGTACACTTCTTGTGTACCGAATGCTTACAAGTACCATAAAAAACTGAATTCCATCCGGTTTCTTTTCTACAAACTGAGCAGGGGAACTTGTTTATCATCATGATGATCCTCCTCCTCCTCCTCCTTCTCTGCTCTTAATTTTTTCAATCACACTAGCACCTGCTCAACCCTGTGATCCAATGGTATCAACAAGTTAACAAAACTTCTGGACATCCTTAATAGTTTTGATATCCAGATATACTTCCTACACATCTGACTTTTCATCCGTCTCCATTCTCTTGCTTTCCTTGCACACAAACTCATTCATCATCTCTCAATTCCCCTGCATCTGTTTTCCTTTCCTCTCGTGAAAATGTAAAAACAGAGTACTGTTGCAACGTAAATTTCCCTGAATCTGCATCCAATGCTTACAAATACCACAAAAATTTGAATCACTCCCAACTTGCTTTCTACAAACTGAGCAGAGGAACTATCATTTCTTTAGACGTTTTTCAACACTGCAACCACTGATCATCGCTTCCATTTTGTTAACATTCACTCTCAGCCATTTACTTTCCATAGCATTCCAGGTCTTTAACTTAACAAGTAGGTCTTCCATTGTTACCACAGACAATATTAAGACACTAGAATGCAGCATGTTTTCCGGGCAACACGTATTTGAACTCTCTGGACAATGCTTCTAAGGTGCAAATACAAAGCAACAGCCTCAATACAGAACTCCGATAAACACCTACTTTAACACTAAAGCTATCACTAAATATGTTGTTAATTCTAACAACTTTGTGTATTTCTGTACATTGCTGGAACAACTTTAACCAATCACTCATTTGTTTCTAGTTTAATCAAAACAAAATCCACCAGACAACTTTTCTTGACATTCTGTAAAAAGCTTTCTCCACCGCCACAAAAGCGAAATACAGGTTCTCCCTTTTATGAAAGTACTTTTCTTGAGTTTGTCTCAGAATAAATGTAGCACTAGTATTTCTCCAAATATTTAAGTTAATAAACAAAGCTTTCATTGTTTCACAGGAATCATCAGCATATACCATCTCTGCCGGACAACTTGTATTTGAACTCCCTGAACAATGCTTCCAAGATGCAAATAGAAAGCAAAAACTTCACTACAGAACTACGATATACTCCTACTTGTATAACTTTTATCTCTGGTCTAGTCTTCATTTATCCCTCTTTCTCTCAAGACCATTCTTATTACTTGTTGCATGTTTTCCTTTCCTCTTTCCATGTTACCAGATAACTTGGCGGGGCTACATAAATTAAAGAAAAATAACCTGCATTGGAGTAAGTTATGGTACCAATAACAGTACAACAATAATTTTTTTTTTTTTTTTTTTCTTGTCAGAATCAATGATTGATATGTTAGCTTAAATGCTATTTGGGTGCAATTTTTAAAATTGTTGTCATCACTACAACCATTATTGATTCAACATTTGTTTTACGCGCTGGCATGTGTTGGATGGCTTTTAGAAATTCACCCCCAAAGTAAGCTATTTCTGGTCAGGTATTTATTTATCCCACTTTCTCTCTTGACATTCTGTAAAAAGCTTTCTCCATCTCCACAAAAGCGAAATACGGGTTCTTCTTTTTATGAAGATACTTCTCTTGAATTTGTCTCGGAATGAAGTATTTAAGTTAATAAACAAAACATCTATTGTTTCACAAGACAAGTATTGAATCATCAGCATATACCACCTCTGTCGGACAACTCATATTTGTTCCCTGGGTAATGCTTCTAAGAGGCAAATAGAAAGCAACAACCTGATAAACTCCTATTTTTATAACTTTTAGAAATTCACTCCCAAAGTAATATATCTCTAGCCAGGTATTTATTTATCCCTCTTTCTCTCAACATTCTGTAAAACGCTTTCTCCATCTTAATATAAGCAAAATACAGGCTGTTCTTTTTCTGAAGGTATTTGTCTTGAATTTATGTCAGGAATGATATATAGCACTAGTATTTCTCCAAGTATTTAAGCTAATAAACAAACCAGAATTGTACAAAATTTCCAGTCTTTCAGGATAAACCTCTAATTTATGCAAACCACAACAGACAGCCTCTCTTGACATTTTGTAACACGCTTTCTCCATATATCCTCCAGAAGATATCTCACTACTGATGCAATTCTCTATCTTTATAAAAGCCAAGTACGTCCAAGGATGGAGTACTGCTGCCACATCTGGGCAGGAGCTGCTAAAAACAGCCTATCCTGCTTTGATAGAGTACAAAATAGGCTTCGTGGTTTAGTGGGGGATGCCCTTTTCTCTTCCCTGCAACCTCTCTCCCACAGAAGAGATGTTGCAAGCCTGTCTTTGTTTTATCGCTATTTCCATGGCATGTGCTCGTCTGAGCTCCAATCCCTCATCCCCCCCTCGCCAATCTTTCATGAGAAACACCTGTCTGGCTGAAACTACTGTCAATAATTTTACCCACTCTTTATCTGTGCCTAAATCCAAACGTAGATTCCATTAGCAAAGCTTCTTTCTTAGAACTGCACACCAGTGGAACTCTCTGTCGCTTGCCTGTTTCCCACCTGACTACAACTTGGACGTCTTCAAGTCCAACATAAACAAACTCCTGACAAACCGCCCCCTTAAGTAAGACACTCTATCAAAACCCCCAATACTAATGATTACTACAATACTATCTCATTGATTACTGTACACGCAATAACCCTTATCCCTGAGTGGACTTCGGGCCTTGATAAGTGGTGACCCCCATGTAAAAAAAAAAAAAAAATATCCACAAAAAGCAAAATACAGGCACTTCTTTTTATGAAGGTACTCCTCTTGAATTTGTTTCAAGATAAATATGGCGCGAGTTATACTTTGTCAAAAGATAAAACAAAGCTGCATGTAATTTATGCTTATCTGACTTTATTTGTTGCTAAAATTATTCTGCCAATCAATTTCAGGAACTTAAGTAATTACCTCTAATGCTTACTCTTTACTCTTTTTACAATTTCATTATTGCACTAAACTCGCAGTCTTTTGGAAGGCATTTTTGCATTACATGGACGGCACCATTTTTTTGTCTCACTTAACTGTTGCCAGATTGCACTTCTTTCCGTTCAAATTGTTTATTAATTTAAAAATTAAGACTATAATATATTGTTGATCCTTCAACAGTTGCCACAAAAAAAAATAATAATAAAACTATATTTTGTTATAATGACAATTTTACTTTAATCCCCAAAAAAATGTTTCAGAAAAAAAAAAATCCAAAAAAATCCAATGTTGCTTTAATTGGAAAAATGTTTCATTTAAATTTTCAAATTGTTAAAAAAAAAAAAAATAAAAAAAATAAAAAACAACAACAAAAAAAAAACTATTGCACTTTAATTCAAAAACTTTTTTTGGGAGAAAAATATTCAATGTTTCTTTAATTTATTTTCAAAAAATTTTTATTAAAATTATATTTTCTCATGCAGACAAATGTTTTTACAATTATATATTGATACATTTTTATACAATAAATGTTTTGGTTTTCAAATATTTTTCTGTTTGGAAAAAAAACAAAACAACTTCTTTGTTATTTGTTTGCCATATTATTTGATCAAACAGAAATTAGAGTCATCGCCCCCTAACAATGGCGCTGTCCATATAATGCAAAAGTACCTTTTGGGAACCATTATTGCATTTTCATCCCACACATGGCACAGTGACACTTTGATGTAGATGGCTACTATCTGGGACATAATTTTCAGGGATACTATGTAGGGAGTTGAGCAGCAAGATGTTTATATTACACTTGAACTTCTGCATGTCAGTACAATCAAGAGAGCAGGAACCTGGAAGGGAATTCCAAAGTCTTTTATGTCAAGTTTGTGATCATCTCAATGCCCGTTTAATCTGCAGCTTTCAACATTCCTGCAACAACACCTGACCTCCAGCCTTCTTCATCTTACTCACAGCTTCTCGTACTACTTCTTTCTGAATTCTTATAATCGGACAATCTGCAACTTCTAGATTTTTCCAATTCTTATGTTTAACAATAAAATATTCACTAAAATATATTTAGTTTACATTATTAAAATAAAAAATAAACAAAAATTTCATATTAGACACGTTTCTATGTTTGTATATATAATTTTTAAAATACATTTAAAGCAAAAAAAAAAAAAAAAAAAAAAAAAAAAACAACCCCAAAAAAACTTGCAGTTAATTATGATGGCTGAGCAAAAGTGTATAAGGGAGATAATTCTGTCACATTTAATGAAATTTTTAAGAATGTATATATTTTTTTTAATTCTCAATCGCGATGCAATCCTCTATCTGCATAAGAGCCAAGTACATTCTAAAATAGAGTACTCTTGCCACACCTGAGGAAGAGCTGCTTAACAGACTTCAGAACCGGCTTCGAAGCCTTGTAGATGATGCACCTTTTCTCTTCTTTGCAACATAGAAGAGATGTGTATCATCCTACCCCAAACTTTCACAAAAAGCACTCATCTAGTTACAATCACTACCCAAAATTTCCCCCTATTCTCAATCAGTATTTAAATATGTACGCAAATTCCATGAACAAAGCTTCTTTCCTAGAATTGCCTGCCTGTGGAACTCTGTTCCGTTGGCATGCTCTCTCCAGCTGACAGCATGGTCATCTTCAAGTCCAATGTAAACAAGTTTTTGATGTCTTGTTCTCTTAAATAATCAACTCCTACCACCATCGATCACTAAGATGTTGTCTAATGAGTGTAAGGGGGTCACTAACTCTTATCCTCTAGTGGCCTTTGGGCCTTGATAAATGATAACTTCCTTGTAAAGAAAAAGCAAAAAAAAAAAAAAAAAAAAAAAAAAAAAGGATCTTTTTCAAAGCAAAATTTTGTAAATAGAAAAGTATTATTTCGTGAAATTAAATTTGAAAATTTTAGAAAACTGAATAATGATGTATAAATTTTTTTTATTATTAAACAAAAAATAAAAAAAAATCATTTTTTTATCTTATTTATTTTTTGAAGGACTTTGGCAATCACTCTAATCATAGAAGAAGACTTTGCAATTTTTTTTTTTTTTTTGTATTTTGTTGGTGATATTAAGTCCAGGGATGGTGGTCCTTAAAATGGAAAAATTGCTACCATCCTTGGACTTAATACCAACAACAAAATGATGGGCAAAAAAATGTACATATATATTAAGTCTTCTGCTTAGGGTGGATACCACTAAAAGTCTCAGGAAAAGTAATTAAACAAAATGATTTTTTATAAGTGGGATCTGTGGAAATTCCAGTGGACTCTTTCATATGTAATATATTAATGTTAGCATTCTGTGGATGTTCAGTGTAAATGGAGATGCTTTGATTAAAATATCATATTTAAGCGTTATGACCGGGCATCCCTGCTAGCTAGATAAATACTGTTGCTCTTTTGTTAAAACTGCAAAAGTATTTATCTAGCTAGCAGGGATGCCTGGCACAGCCCAGTCATAATGCTTAAATATAATATTTTAATTCATGCAGATTTCGATTATATTATTATAGAGTCAATTTTCTATTGATTCTTATATATTATAAAGTTGTGATTTCAAAAATAAAAAAATATATCCACATGACTTGGGTGCATCAGCTTGGATCAAACCCAAAACTTATAAAGAAAAAAAAATGTATGCATATATATATATATATATATATATATATATATATATATATATATATATATATATATATATATATATAACTTGAGTTCTTTCAGTTATAATCGAAACCAAAACTTATGAAGAATTCTGGGTAAAATTATTTATTACAAGAAATGGAAGGTCATAACAACAGTCATCCGGAAGAAAAACAGATGCAAGTGTGACACACAAAATAACACACACGCTATTGTATTAATATATAAAAAACTCGGTTTTCTAAAATTTTCAAATTTAACCTTACAAAATTTGTTAATTTTATTTTTCAATTTAAAAGTAAGAAACAAAATTATTTTATTGTTATTAAATCGATATTAGGATTATTTGGAAAAACAAATTAAGAAAAAGAAAACAAACAAACAAAAGAGTAGGTGAAGTGCTCTTTAGTCTTGGTGAACAATTACTTAGAAATAGTGTCTCGATAAAAAAACATTAGTCCCCATTAGCATCATGAAGAGCATCCAGCATAACAAATTTTGGTACTCGTACAGTTTAATCAAGACATTAAAAAATGAAAATATCGAAAAAAAAAAAAAAAAAAAAAGGTTATATCGTACGTATCCATTTTGAACTGAAGATCTCCGGAAAAAAAATTTCACTTAATTTGATCAAGCAGTTTTTCTTTTAAAGTGGAAAATACACGTTTTTATGAGAGCACATTGAAGGCAGGCATCTTGGATTCTTTCTAAATTTTTGTTTGAAATTTAGAAACGCCATGGAGAGATAACTCCAGTTAAAGCGCCGACACTCCCTCCCCATCTTTAATACTAGCTTTTCTTCCTAAAAATCGAACCTTTTGCTCGGTATCATAACAAACTGTTTTTTCGCTGTAAAAAAAAAAAAAACTACTTGATGAAATTAAGTGAATTTTTTTTTTTTCGGAGAACTTCATTCCATAACGGATACGTATGATTTAAACTTTCGATATTTTCATTTTTTAATGTCTTGATTAAACTGTACAAGTACCCAAATTTTTTGCCTCAATTAAAGAAATATCTTCCAAAGAAAATTTGCAGTTTGAATATTGGAAGCTTGCATGAAAATTCTAGTGACATTGTTGATGGTCACATTAAAAGAATGGATAAAAGTGTTCATAGCTAATAAATATAGAAGAATTGAGGTATCAAGATCAGTTAGGAAAAGCCCAGGGAAGTGATAAGGATGGATGTGAGAGAAAGAGGGATAAATAAAGGCCTGAGCTGAGATACAAATTAACTTCCAAACTAACCTATGTTGTCTAACACATGCGGTCATGTAATTGGATTAGATAATATTTTATTCTATATTTTAATTTTAAAATAAATTTTTATCCTGAACCTCGGGGGCAAATATCGAAAGATACACTGAAAGTTTAAAGCATATTATCATATACGACTATGAACAACCGACTAGATTGTTTTACTCATGTAGCTAAAACCACTCAGCTACTTCAAACAAATATATTCCTTTCCAAAAAATATCAGTAATATTACAGTTCAACAACCGTTATTAATCTCTAGTATATAAAAGGAACTCTGTGTGTGTGTGTGTGTATGTGTGCATTCCCTATGGACTCTGAAATGGTTGGGACAATTTTTTTAATGAAATTTCACACAAATGTACTTTATGTATCTAACAGTGTTCATAGGTTTTGTGTAGGAATATCTTCGATAAGTATTGATAGTCGAAAAAATCCAATGAAAGAAGGAACAGGCAATTTTGACCAAAGTTAACACCTTATAAAGCCTAACATCACAAGTGCATTTGAGAAGTTTTATTACCACACAAGCAGAAAGGCCTGGCATATAAAATCATCAGTAGGTTCTTTTTTATGGCAGGGTTGAGTTTGTAATGAATGTTTCTATTTGGCTGGTCGGTTTTTTATGTATTACCAAAGAGTAAATCTTTAACAAAGCAAAACTTTTTTTTTTTTTTACATAAGAGTCAATCACCATTTATCAAGGCCTGAAGGCCACTCGAGGATAAGGATTATTTAGTGTACAGTAGTCAATGGAACAATATCGTAGTAATCATTAGTAGTGAAAATTTGGTAAATTGGATTAATTAAGGGGCCAGTTCGACAAGCATTTGTTTACGTTGGACTTGAAAGCTACCAAATTGTAGTCAGCAAGAAAACAGGCAAATGCAAGAGAGTTCCATAGATGGGCAGTTCTAAGAAGGAAACTTTGTTCATGGAATCTACATTTAAGTGTAGGCACAGGTAAAAAGTCGGAGAAATTATTGACAGTGGTTTCAGCTAGATGAGTGGTTTTCGTGAAAGTTTGACGAGTGGGGACTATAGATTGCCATGAAAATAACGATAAAACAAAGACAGGCTCGCAACGTCTCTTCTGTGAGAAAGAGGTTGCAGGGAAGAGAAAAAAAGGGCATCCTCCACTAAGCTACGAAGCTTATTTTGAACTCTGTTAAGGCAGGATAAATCCTTTCTAGTAGTTTCTGCCCAGATGTAGCAATACTACTCCATCCGTGGATGTACCTGGCTTTAATATAGATAAAGAATTAAATCAGCAGGGAGATAGCTAACGGAGCAATAGAAGGATCCCACCATTTTTCCAGCGACCTTGGCAACAGATTTGATGTATGTATTCCATTTCAGATCAGGAGTAAAGGTCAAGCCCAGATGCATGTCAAAACATGGAGACTCCCAAAGATGATGGGGATCAGAGCATTGATGATGTAAAGATAGAAGCTTAGTTTTAGATGCATTAAAAGTAACCAGCCACTTATTTCCCCATTGTATCATGTGCTGAAGATCAGAGGAGAGAGAATCAGAGAGAACTTGGTCATTTACGGTCTTTGATGTGTTGACATAGATGCTAGCGTCATCAGCATAAATGTCTACGAATGATCTTAGGTTGTTATTTGGGAGATTATTAATGCAGATCAGGAAGAGAGTTGGGCCCAGGATGACCCTGAGGGACTCCAGCATTAATACTTAAGCTCCAGCATTAATAATTAAGCTTCTGATTTCTGCCCATCAATCACTACTCTTATGAACCTACCAGAGAGAAATGATTTAATAATTGAAAAAACATTTCCAGCTACGGTGTAGCTGGAGATCTTGTGAAGTAAACCTTTATGCCATATCCTATCAAAGGCTTCTGATATGTCAAGAGCAATTGCCCTAGAAAGGAAGCCTCCATCTTGCTATTCCTATGATATAACCATTAGCACATTTGCTGCAGATCTAACAGAATGGAAACAACATTGCTTGCCAGTAAGAAGTTTATTTTTGCCGAGGTGGTTAACTACTTGATAAGGAAAACTCAACACTATTAAGAGGAGCAAACTATAATATTAATTGAAAGATGATTATTTTATATTATACTAGCAGTTCAGCCTGGCTTTGCTCGGGCCCTATGTGCTGTTCATAACTTTATATGCATATCTATATATTAAAAAGTGTGCATTTGTATCGTAATGCCTTTCTATATAATAGGTTTCCTTAGCTACCATAGAGAAAAGTTTTAAAAATCTTTGACCCAAATTTTGACCCCTTAACATTTGTTTAGGGCTCAAATCAAATTACAAAGTTTGATCCATGTCCAAGTAACCTACATTATAAAATTTCAAGTGTTTAGGCCCAAAATTGGCGGAAGAAGAGTTTTCAAAGGTCAAATTGTTGAACTTTGACCCATGAACAGCCAAATTTCTGGCCGAAAACTGATTAAAAAGATTTTCCCAAATCTCAATATCCCTTATGTCAAATCTCGAGTCTCTAGACCGAAAATTGACAGAGTAGCTTGGTAGGGAAATGTACACACACAGACACTTTCACTTTTATAGATATATAGATTTTTATTTTCAAACATTTTTCTGATCCCATTTTTTTCATTTTCAGATAATTTTATTTTTAATTTTGATCTATTTATGTACTAGCATTTCAGCCCCGCGTTGCCTGGGTGTTTGGAGGTGTGTGTTGAGCAAAAAAAAAAAAAAAAGTGGTAGTAGGAGGCAGGCTTGAACCCATACCGTGAAGGAGGAAAAGAATGGAAAAAAACCTGACGTCTTTTCTGTTACGACCACTGCCAAACCAAAAGTGATGTAGGTTTAAATTAACGCTAGACAATCGAAAAGAGAGGATGACTTTTGAAAATATTGGCGAAAAAAGCGACCCCTCCCTATAAAAAAGTGTCCTGTTAAGGGTGAAGAAATTAATGCTTTTAGCCAATTTTTCGATATTTGTCATCTGAAGGGTCGAGCTTAAAAACGATACTGATCTTGTGAAAATTCGTTGCCTCTGTTGAAAGTTTTAGGCAGACATGCAAACATACATACATTTATATATTGGTAGCTCACATTTTCGATTCAAACCGATTAAAAAGCTTGCTCTATCTCTGAATACCCTTTATGTCAAATTTCAAATGTTTAGACCAGAAATTGTCTGAGTAATTTGGTAGAGACCGCAGAGGTCAAAATTTTTAAACTTTGACCCCTTAACATTTATTATTTTGGGCTCAAATCAAGTTATTAAGTTAGATCCATGTTCAAGGAACCTATATCTAAAATTTCAATTGTTTATACCCAAAATTGGCGGAGGAGTTTGGTAGAGTTCTCAAAGGTCAAATCGTTGAACTTTGACCCCTTAACAGCCAAATTTCTGGCCAAAAATAGATTACAAAGATTTTCCCAAATCTCAGTACCCTGTATATCAAATTTCGAGTCTCTAGACTGAAAATTGACAGAGTTATTGCGTACGGAAATGTACACAAACACACAGACATGTTCACTTTTCTAGATATATGTATTTCCATATTCCCTATTTATTGTTTCTAGCTTCTCTCCTTCTTTCTCTATTTTCTTATCTATCTTCCCTATATTTTCCTTCCCAATAAAAGAGAGACAGCCAGACAATAGCAGAGAAGAAGCAACTGCAGCAGAGGGAGCGAAGACGTTATATATCTCTTTCATTTTGTACACACACCAGCGCCACCTTGTAACCCTTCCTTGCTGTCAGTATTTTCAATGGAGAATAAACATTTTTTCTAAGCAGTCTCGTTGCTTGTTATTAAAAGTACAAGAGACATTTTTTTGTTTACGACTGATTGTGGAGGCATGCATAATTGTACGGATTCAAACAAACCATGACTAACGACTCGACCAGTCTTATGAATAACGTAACATCATTTTGAGCGTTCTCACATTTTGGTTAATTATAACCTCTGACTTTCTTCAGGTGCTTTTTACTGAACAATCTAGAACCAATCCATGGCGGCACACAATGTTGGAGTCGGCGAGTTGTTGAACGGGGGACATGTGGTGTCGTAGTTCAACATATCTGACAATCTGGACAATGTTAAAAAGGTGTGCTAATACAAATTTAAAAAAAAAAAAAAAAAAAAAAAAAATTCAGGTGCTAGTGTACCAGATGGGTACCAAATTTCTGGCCTCTGAAAATTTAGGTTACGTGATATTGTACAGGTGGTTAACCTCAAATAACAGTCTGGTCCTTTTTTTGATCTGTTCAGTCTGCTGCCACCACCGAAAAATTTGATTTTTTTTTTTTACATGGTAGTCACCACTTATCAAGGCTCAGAAGCCACTCGGGGATAAGGGTGTACAGTAATCAATGGGATAATATCGTAGTAATTGTTAGTAATGGAGATTTGATAAAGTGTCTTAAGGGGTCAGTTTATCAGGAATTTGTTTATGTTAGACTTGAAGACATCCAAGTTGTAGTCAGGTGGAAAACAGGAAAACGGAAGACAATTCCACAGAGGTGCAGTTCTAAGAAAGAAGCTTTGTTCATGGAATCTACATTTTGATTTAGGCACAGATAAAGAATGGGGAAAATTAGTGACAATGGTTTCAGCTAGACGGGTGTTTTTTGTGAAAGATTGGCAAGGGAGGACTTAAGGGGCCGGTTCATCAAGCATTTGTTTACGTTGGACTAGAAAGCTACCAAATTGTAATCAGCTAGAAAACAGGCAAATGCAAGAGAGTTCCATAGATGGGCAGTTCTAAGAAGGAAACTTTGTTCATGGAATCTACATTTAAGTGTAGGCACAGGTAAAGAGTCGGGGAAATTATTGACAGTGGTTTCAGCTAGATGAGTGGTTTTCGTGAAAGTTTGACGAGTGGGGACTATAGATTGCAATGAAAATAACGATACAACAAAGACAGGCTCGCAACGTCTCTTCTGTGGGAGAGAGGTTGCAGGGAAAAGAAAAGGGCATCCCCCACTAAGCTATGAAGTCTATTTTGTACTCTGTCAAGGCAGGATAGGCTGTTTTTAGCAGCTCCTGCCCAAATGTGGCAGCAGTACTCCAGTCTTGGACATACTTGGCTTTTATATAGATAGAAAATTGCATCAACAGTGAGATATCTTCTGGAGCGGTAGAAGGATCCTACTATTTTTCCAGCGGTCTTGGCAACAGACTTGATGTACATGTTCCATTTCAGATCAGGAATAAAGGTCAATCTCAGAAGCTTGTCAAAACATGGAGCCTCCCCAAGACGAGAGCCATCCATTTCAATTGATGCCAGATGGGGATCAGAGCGTTCATGATGTAAAGATAGGAGCTTGGTTTTAGATGCATTAAAAGTAACCAGCCACCTCTTACCACGCGCTCAAGATCAGAGGAGAGCGAATCAGAAAGAACTTTGTCATTTACGGCCTTTGATGTGTTGCCATAGATGGTTGTGTCATCAGCATAGATGTCAACGAATGATTTAAGTATGTGATTTGGAAGATCATTGATGTAGATCAGGAAGAGAGTTGGGCCCAGGATGGACCCCTGAGGGACTCCAGCATTAATATTGTGAGCTTCTGATTTCTGCCCATCAATCACTACTCTTATGAGCCTACCAGAGAGAAATGATTTAATAATTGAGAAAACATTTCCAGTTATACCGTAGCTGGAGATCTTGTGAAGTAAACCTTTATGCCATACCTTATCGAAGGCCTTTGATATGTCAAGAGCAATTGCCCTAGAAAGGAAGCCTTTGTCGATAGATTCACTAATAATAGATATAACCGTCAGCCAACAAAAAAATCAATGTTTAGCATTTTTTTTCAGCTTTTGGCAATTTTTGATTTTACTGATCTATTGGGTTAGGTTAAATCAATAAAATTACAAAAGTTACAAAAAATAAAAAGTAACCAAAAAAAAAACCACAAAAAAAAACCAACAAAAACAACAAAAAAACTATTGCTTTGCTTCTGAATTTAAAATATCAGATCTTTTGGTGGGGTTGGGAGAGTAATTGAAAAAAAAAAACGCTCAGATAAAAAAAAGACAAGGCTATGTCATTTGAGGTTACACTAATTATATAATATCACAACCTAACTTTTGCAAGACCAGAAATTTAGTACTGAACTGGTATACTAGCATTGAAATTCAATCTATAAAAACGATTTTAGAGATAGTAAAAAAAAAAAGTTTTCAACAAAATATCTTTAATAACAAAATCAAAATAAGATTTTTTTTTTTTTTCTATTTGAGTTTTTTTTTTGGTATGCATGCATTTTTCTCTTATTTTTTTTTTTTTTTCAACGACGTGTGAGAATCCTTTTTTGGCCCAGCTTCATGTGTGAGAATTTTTTTTTTTCAGGTCTAACAAAAAATAGGATCCTAAAAATTTTATATTGTTTCATAAAGGTGTAAGTTTGCCAATTCAGTTTCTGAAGGTATTCTTTTACCGAGTAGAACAAGACTGGCTTTACTCAGAATAGAACTAATATCAACTTCTTTGACCCAATCAGTCACTTTGATATCGACCTGGAATTTGAAAAAGAGAAAAATATCAAATATAAACATTGAAGAAAAAAATTAGGAGTGTTTGAACAGAATAGTGTATTTTTGGTAAAAACACTAACTTACCTAATGCTTATTTTTAGGGGTATTTTCAATGAAAAATATCAATTATAAACATTGAAGAAAAAAATATGTAGGTGTCTGTATAGAATAGTATATTTTGGGTTAAGACGCAGAGGAGTTCCAACTAAACATTAATTTAATTTTAATCTATTTTAACACATTTAAAATTGTTGCCGAGAAGTAGTTTTTATGTTATTATCCAATGTATTCCCTAATGATTTTCAGTGATCGCCATTTTAATTTTCACTCAAGATGAGACAAAATGAACCAAAACAGTTTTACAGAACATTATTTCAGTATTTAATAATTTTCTGTAAAAATTTTTTCTTCTATCATTAATAAATAATTTTTTATTCTAAGAAAAAACAAAACCAAAAAATAATGAATACCAGTACCACTGATATGTGTGAAAGTTGTACATAAATATTTTAACACAATTGCTGAGTTTAATGAAAAGGAAGTAGTTTTAAGGTTAGAGTTAGGTTTAGCTAACCCTAACCTTACTTCCTTTTTGTTAAACTCAGCAATTTTATTAAAACATTTATGTGTGTAATTTTCACATAAATCAATGGTACTGGTATTTGTTGTTTTTTGTTGTTGTTTCCCATTAAAATATATACATATATATATATATATATATATATATATATATATATATATATATATATATATATATAATATCATATCAATTATTACATCTCTTCCCCCCCCCCAATGTAAACAGAATGTTTGTGAAATATTAAACGGTTCTTCTTCTTAGTTAATGTCGGCACTGTTACTTACAGAAAAACAGTTTTTTTTTGTTTTTTTTTACACAGTGATCACCACTTATCAAGGCCTGGAAGTCACTCAGGGATAAGGGTTATTGCAAGTACATTACGTTAGTGTGGAGATTTGATGAAGTGTTTACTTAAGGGGGCGGTTCATTAGGAATTTGTTAACGTTGGACTTGAAGATATCCAAGTTGTAGTCCGGTGGGAAGCAGGCAGACGGAACAGAGTTCCACAGGCGTGCAGTTCTAAGAAAGAAACTTTGTTCATGGAATCCACGTTTTGATTTAGGCACAGATAAAAAGTGGGGGAAATTTTTCACAGTGGATTCAGCTAGACGGGTGTTTTTCGTGAAAGATTGGCGAGGGGGGACCAGAGATTGGAGTTCAGACGAGCACCTGCCATGGAAATAACGATAAAACAAGGATAGGTTCGCAACGTCTCTTCTGTGAGAGAGAGGTTGCAGGGTAGAGAAAAGGGCATCCCCACTAAGCCACGAAGTCTATTTTGTACTCTGTCAAGGCAGGATAGGCTGCAGAAGCACCTATTTAAAACTATACAAGTTATATAATTGAATACCCCGCTCCCACAAAAAAGGAACAAAAAACATAAAAGTATGTTTTTGTAAACCGTTGATGAAAACTTACCGATAGCATTATTAGAGTCCTAAATTATGAGATGAAAAAAAAAAAAATGAACGAATCTCTTAGTAAAAGAGAGTTGTCTCCCTTGGAACAATGAGAAATTGCAAAACAGCGTCGTTTCTTTTTATTTTTTGCTTTTCGTTAAAAAAAAAATATAATATTATTATATTAATTATTACATCTCTTCCAGAATTTTCAATTTTATTCTTTTGTTGATATTGAAAAACACTATGATTTTCTTTTATGCATGCACATTGTTTGTTGAGTATCTTAGGTGGAAACCAAAATGTTAAAAACCATTACAAAAAACATTGGATAATAAAGGTCAATAACTAGAGCTATGACAAGAGAATATTCTTTTCATTGTTTTGACTCTTGAGTATATATCTGACAGTCAGACACAGTTAATCAACCTAGAACCATATCACTCTATATAAAAGCATACAAGATATCAAATGATACACACTCGAGAGTTAAAACAATATGCTGTTGTCCTAACCTTATTAATAACATAAAATCTACTTGTCAGCAACAATTTTAAATGCGATATTTGTTTAAAACAGATCCGACCACCATCTAAAAATCAACTAAGTGTGTAGTTTAGACACATCGCCAACTTGACTTGACCTCATCTTGAAACAAACACATTGCAGGTGTAAATATTATGTTTTTATGTGTCATGTCAAAAATAGTATTAATTTGCAAAAAAATGATCCAGTAGAAAATGTGCTTATATCTATTTTTCGGTAATAAAAAAAATCATAGAAAATGCCCATTTGTTAATCTTTATTTTTTTAATGGTGGATTTCTAGCAAAGCAAGGGAGATAAATCTGTTTGTTTCGCAAGATTCTTTCACATGAAAACATAGGATAAAACCTGATAATTCATTAAAATTTAATTTTACTTGTAATCATTTTTCTACTGGATCATTTTTGGGATATATACTAATTTAAACATGATGCATAAGTATGTAATAATGTTTACACTTGAAATGTGTTGGTTTAAAAATTCACTATTCTGCGCAAGCACCAAATTAATATACTAGAAAACAAAAAACACAAAAATAAAAAAAAACAACTAATTTAATCACACTTTAATAAAGAAAAGTTTGGTTCTTGTCCAGAATTCCTCCTATATTAAAAACAAAAATAAAGAAATATCTGCATGATGTACATACCTGTGACAGAAAGAAAATATCATATACCAAAAATCACATAAATTGATCACAGTTTTTTTTAAGTGAATTTGATTTTTTTCCAATACCCTCCCTTGTTAAGAATGGGTTTCTAAAATCTTGCAAATTTGAATTATTTGGAGTTATTGCCTTTCTTTCAGACTTCAAGACAGCACATCGGACTAGTCTATTGTAGTTTCACTATAAAATTTTATTTTCTTTATGAAAATAAAACTACTTGATTAATTTACATGATTTTTGGAATATGTTTTCTTTTCATCACAGGTACATTATACAGATTTTACTTTGTTTTTTATTTTTTTTTATATATATATAAGGGTAATTCTGGACAAGCAGCCAAAATATTTATATGTGTTTTATACATCTCTAACTGGCTTTGTCTGTCACTCAGTCTCACTTGCAATTGGAATTAATATTTATTAATATAAATACAATGTAACAACAATAATAATTCAGAGACCAGAAAAAAATTATTCACAAACTGAGCTGAGAATTGACCAAGAATTGTACCATTAAGCCAACCTAATAAATATCAGAAACAATCCTAATAGAAATTGAAAAAAAAAAAAAAAATAAATAAGTAAATTAATAAAAATGATACAATTTTAAAATGAATAAAATCATTTATTTATTTTTTAAATATGTTCAGACTCTACTACTACTACTACTTCTACTACTACTAATAATAATAATAAGTGAGTGAAGCAAGGAGACCAGATTTAGTCTTGTTGGAAAAAAGGAACACAAGGCAATTGATAAAGCAGAACCATGTGAATGTGGAGGAAAAAGAAAGAGAAGGTCGAAAAATACCAAAACCTGAAAAGGGAGATGAAAAAAATGGTGGAAATTGAAGAAAATGGGGGGGGGGGGGGGGGGTAGAAGTAGTACCTTTTTTTTTTTTTTTTTTCACAGGAGTCACCACTTATCAAGATCCAGAGGCTACTCGAAGATAAAGGTTAAAGAATGTACAGTATCAGAATCATAGTAACGTAATGGGAGCCCTGGGGAGTGTGATAAAAGGATTTGACAAGGTGATTGAAAAGATTGGGATTCATTACAATGTTAGAGTACTTCAAAGGACTTTTAATCATTTTGTTGCCAACGAGCCTCCCGTTGTAAGCCAAGTCTAGCCGATGTGTCATACATTTACTGGCACATGTTTAAATAAAGGGTACTTGTACAGTTTAATCAAGACATTAAAAAATGAAAATATTGAAAAAAAAATAGTTTAAATTGTACATATTTGTTATGGAATGAAGTTCTCCGTAAAAAAGTTTCGCTTAATTTCATCAAGTAGTTTATTTTTTTTACAGCGAAAAAACAATTTATTATGATACCGAGCAAAAGGTTCGATTTTTAGGAAGAAAAGCTAATATTAAAGATGGGGAGGGAGTGTCGGCACTTTAAATTGAGTTATCTCCCTTCGCTGTTTCTAAACTCCAAACAAAAATTTAAAAAAAATTCAAGATGTCTGCCTTCAATGCGCTCTCATAAAAACGTGCTTTTCCACTGTAAAAATTAAAAAAAATTTTAAAAGTACTCGATCAAATTAAGTGAAATTTTTTTTTCCGGAGATCTTCAGTTCAAAACGGATACGTACAACATAACCTTTTTGTCTTTGATATTTTCATTTTTTAATGTCTTGATTAAACTGTACAAGTGCTGAATAAAGAAATGTTCACATCAAATGAAGCATCATGTGATACGCAATTTTTATAATAGAAAGTGAAAATGATGCATTTTTAAAATAAAAATATCATTTATTAGTTTTTAAGTGACTTTCGATATTTATATATGATATATATCGAAACCCTTAGCATATTAAGAGAATAAAAAATGATTTTTTATTTTAAAATTGTTTCTAAACACTGTTAGAAGTTCCTCTAAGAATACCACCCCCCTACTGTTGTTATGGACAGATTGGTGGTTTTCACATCTTCACAAAATATAAGTCTGGCCGATGTGTTATGCACTTGGTAGCACATCTTATGAAGCATCATGAATTCCTGAATTTTTATGATCGAAAGTGAAATCAAATAATAACGCAATTTTAAAATTAAAAAAAAATCATTATTTATTTGTTTTTTTAATTTAAAGTGACTTCTGATATATAAAAACCAAACAATGATGTAGTATGCTTGTTTTTCATGATATCATTTTTCCATTAGGCAGGGATGGCTAGTATATTTGTTAAGCAGAGGTGCGAGCAAACTAATGTCCAGGCAAACGAAAATAAACAATGGAATCCCCGGACTTGTAGCGACCTGGATCCATGACGTCAATCGATCATGAGTCAGACCGAAAACCAACGAAAAGTGCAATAACAACTGGCGAAGAAATAGGTTAAGAGGTTGAAGAGATATCAATAAAAGATAAACAAAGTAGAGGCAGACAGTCAGAGAGACAGACAGCTGAGGGACACAAATTGACACAGTTCGCAAACACCCCTACTACGAACTCCTCGCCGCTGTCATTGTGTTGAAGTATGTATATTAAATATATCGTAAAATAAACTAAGTCTTTTTTATAAACAAAGTGCCTCGTACTCATTGATAAATGAATTAGCTGTCCATTTTAATTGCTAGATGATCACCAGCCAGACATATATGTAACATATTATCCGTTCATTCTTCCAGGCATTAACTCCTGTTTTCTTTTTGTGTGTATGTGTATGTTGAGTGGTATCATGATATCATCTGGTTTGTTACCTCTTCTGTTGGACAGGGAGGGGTCAACATACACCACAATATCACCCTCCCAAACTAGCAAAAATATGTAGCTTGATGAAGTATATATTTACTAATATCTCTCTCTCATATATTTATATATATATATAAATAAATAAATAAATATATATATATATATATATGACTTTGTCTGTTTGTTTGTTTGAGGAACGGTCTCTATCAAACTCCTTTTTCAAATTTTTGGTCTACAGATTTAAAATCTGATATATAAGAGATTTGGACCTTTAGCTGGTAAAAATAGATGCTAAGGGTTCAAAATTGAAAAAAAAAGTGAAACTTTGCAGGCATACATCAACTTAAAGTGCTTTTTTTATGTATGTGCAAATATACATTTATACATGGTAAAATTTTAGCTATTTCTCATCCATCTAACGATAGCTCAAACAGTAACGACTAAGGCTGGAGTACTAAATGTTTAGTTTTCGATTCTAGCTGATTGCACTAAAGTCATTTTTTTTTAACTTTTGAAATCACTACTATATATTGGGTACAATATAGTAATCAATAGAGAATTAGCTCTATAATAAATATGAAATCTGCATGAATTAAAATATCATATTTAAGCATTTAATGCCAGGTGGCCTGCTAATTTTGAATAAAATTTAAAAATTTGTTTTCTGTTTCATCATAGTAATTAATGCGTAATTAAGATGTTTACTGATGCGTGCATGAAACATACTTACCTTTAAATGCTTTACTGATTCTTCAATACTTGGATGTGTAATTAAAACAACACCTTTGCGAGAGGTATGTGCTTTTATAAATTTCCACAAACTGTAGAAAAAGAAAAAAAAAAAGAATTTAAAAGATTATTAAAAAGACAAAAACTTAAAAAAAAAACCTTGATAGAATTTTTTTAAATGAAAATTGCTTGAGACAAGGCATGAAGCCACTTGATGTAAGAAGCTAACAAGAATGAAAAAGATGATTATCATAAAAGCAGGAGATGCCCATTGGCTTTGGTCAAAAAATAAAAAAAAATAAAAATAAAAAACAAGAATTTAAAAGATTAAAAACTGGCAGGGCCTGTGTACTAGCATAGCCCGGTAGAAAAATGGCACAAAGATGGGACAAAACCAGAACAGATTCATTGAAAGTATCCAACTTCCTAAATAACAAATTAATTATCTAGCGTATTATTGTAGACTGAGGAAAGCAGTGACTAAAGAATGTTGACAAAGGCATATTTTAATCAATTCTGAAACCATTGGTTCTGGTGTATTTAGAGAAATACTTATAGACTGAAGTAATTGTGTTTTGTTTTTATTAAGTGGCGGATAAGATGAGAAATGTAGCCCTAATAAAAAGCATGTTAATTAATCCTATAACTATTGGTTCTGTTATCTTTCAATGAAGGAAAAAAATCCTTCTATACTGAGGTGGTTTTGTTTTGTTTTTATGAGTTATAAGCTGTAAATTAAGAAACAAGGACTTTCAAATGAAAGGAAATCTTAGAAAGCATGTTAAACAAGCCTACAACCAGGGTTCTGGTGTTTTTCAACAAAGGAGAAATCCTTTTAGACAGAGGTATTTTTGTTTTGTTTTACAAAGTGATCATTAAGTTAAAAAAAAAAAAAGCCCTGAAAAAAAATAAATAAATAAAATAATTAAAAAGATAGTTGAGTATTGGCATATTAGGAATCAAACAGCAATTTCTAAAAAAAATAAATAAATAAAATAAATAAATAAAGAAAAAAATTTTTTTTTTAAATTCAAAAATGTAAATGAAACAAATATTTTTTCCAACATTAAGTTGTATATATTTTATTTACTAATTTATTTTGTTTCATTTTATAGTTCATGTCTTTAATAATAATCAGGCACGCATTAAAAAACAAAAGAAAAAAAAAATGAAGTGCAGCAAATATGCCCAAAAGAAGAAATTTAGCATTTTAGAATTTTGTTATTAATTTAGAAAGAAAAAGTATTTTGTTTTATTTCATTATTTACTTTGTTTCAGTATTCAGCTTTGATTTGGTGTTTTTGTTCTTACATCAACATTCATATGTTTTTATTTTCATGGGAGAGAGTAAACCAGAAAAAAAAAAAAAAAAATGTTAGGAAGCAGGTTACCACCAGAATAAAAAAAAACAGCTAACTCTCTCTCTATTTAATGTCTCACCCTGTGTATTAACCATAGTTCTCCCCCCTTTCATAGTATTTTCCAATATCCAACTGAAAAATCTCACTAACACTTATCCTAGAATGGCTTTTGGCCTTGACAAGTTGGACTTGTTTATATATTGCGTGGTGTGTGTTGTTTCAAAATATGTTTTAAATAAAGAATATTTTGGAATTTTGTCTGATGAAAGATGTATAAGAATTTGATAGATATATTCCTGTGTGATTGTACTTAATTATATATCCACACGGCATGACATGCAATAAGCCCAGAGCCTGACAAATAGATGGTATCTATAATAAAAAATCAATAACTTTCAGATGACACGTGTTAAAAATTTGAGCCCAGTAGGATTATTAGTTTACAAATTATGGTTACTTAAGTCAGGCTATGGTTGTAAATTCTTAAAACAATGAAAAAAAAATCTGAATTTCGTGTTTTTTTTATTTTTACTCCTATTGCTATGATGGAACGAGACCGATGATGAGGGGAGATTCTGTCATGATTTCTCCATTGCTTATGACCTCACTCAGATTGTTCACGAACCCACCCGTGTGCCCGACAATGACGGCCAGTATGCAAGTCTTCTAGACCTTTTTCTCACAACTTGCCCTGAACTATGTTCAGTTTCCGTTCTGTCTCCTCTTGGATCTTCAGACCACTCAGTTGTATCAATTAAGATAAAAATGAAATGTAATAAGTCCTCAGACGTACCTCTCCATCGTACAGTATATCGATACACTATGGCTGACTGGGATAGTTTCCGTACATTTATATCGGATCTTCCTCTGCGTTCCATGTTTAAAAAGGATGTGTCATCTATAGTATCAGACCTGACAGAATGGTTAATTGTAGGTATAGACAATTTCATACCCTCAAAAAATTCCAGCAAAAACCTAACAGCCAGTCATGGTTTTCTCCAGAATGTGCTGCTGCTATTGCGCACAGAAATCACTTTTTCCACTGCTTCCAACGTAATAGATGTATGGAAACTAAAGCCGCTTTCAGGACTGCCAGCAACCATTATAAGAAAGTAATAAAGAACGCAAGAGAGTTGTATGCTCAATCCGTTAAGTCCAAAGTAGCTGAGCAGCAGCTTGGTTCCCACCAGTTTTGGCAAATAGCAAACAGAATCCTGAACAGAAGCGTGTGCTCTATCCCAACTATCATCAATGGACCTGAGTTAATCTCGTCAGCATCAGACAAAGCCAAACTCTTTGCCAAGAACTTTGCAGCCAATTCTACCCTTTGCGACCAAGGCTGCCAACCCCCAGTATTTCCTCCTGTATCAGAAAACACACTATGTGATATACAAATATCTGGATGTGATGTTGCCAAGCTAATCAAAAACCTTGATTCCAGTAAAGAAACCGGCCCTGACGGTATTCCAATTATAGTACTCAAAAAACTTCAACCAGGACTAGCACCCATCCTTACAAAACTGTTTAAACGTTGTCTTAAAGAGAATTGCATCCTGTCACCCTGGAAAATCTCATCAGTATGCCCTGTATTTAAGAATTCAGGTGATCGTTCATCCCCCTCTCAGTACAGGTCAATAAGTCTCCTGTGCGTCATGAGTAAGTTGCTGGAATCTGTGTTTAATAGCGAAGTAATCAACAATCTCAGCAAAAATAACCTTCTTAGTAACACACAATATGATTTCCGTTCTGCTAGATCTACAGCAGATGTGCTTACAGTTATATCTCATAGGATTAGCAAATCTCTCGACAGAGGCAATCTTTCTAGGGCAATTGCTCTTGACATATCAAAGGCCTTTGATAGGGTATGGCATAAAAGTTTATTTCACAAGATCTCCAGCTATGGTATAGCTGGAAATGTCTTCTCAATTATTAAATCATTTCTCTCTGATAGGTTCATAAGAGTAGTAGTTGATGGGCAAAAATCAGAAGCTCACAGTATAAATGCTGGAGTCCCTCAGGGGTCCATCCTGGGCCCAACTCTTTTCTTGATCTACATTAATGATCTTCCAAATCACATCCTTACATCATTCGTAGACATTTTTGCTGACGACACTACCATCTATGGTAGCACATCTAAGACAGTAAACGACCAAGTTCTCTCCGATTCTCTCTCCTCTCATCTTGATCACGTTGTACAATGGGGAAAGGAGTGGTTGGTTACTTTTAATGCATCTAAAACCAAGCTTCTATCTTTACATCATCAACATTCTGATCCCTATCTGGCATCAATTAAAATGAATGGCTCTCGTCTTGGGGAGGTCTCAAGTTTTGACAGGCTTCTGGGCTTGACCTTTACTCCTGATCTGAAATGGAATACGTACATCAAATCTGTTGCCAAGGCCGCTGGAAAAATGGTCGGATCCTTCTATCGATCCAGTAGATATCTCACTGCTGATGAAATTCTCTATCTATATAAGAGCCAGATACGTCCAAGGATGGAATACTGTTGCCACATATGGGCAGGAGCTGCTAGAAAAGACTTGTCCTGCCTTGATAGGGTTCAAAATAGATTTAGTGGCCTGGTGGGAGATGTCCTTTTCTCTTCGCTGCAACCTCTATCTCACAGAAGAGATGTTGCGAGTTTGTCTCTGCTTTATCGTTATTTTCATGGAAAGTGTTCGACTGAGGTTCAATCTATGGTCCCCCCTCACCAAACTTTCACAAGAAACACTAGACTAACTGAAAACATTATCAATAATTTTCCACACTCTTTATCTTAACCTAAACCTAAACATAGATTCCATGAACAAAACTTCTTTCTTAGAACTGTACGCCTGTGGAATTGTCTTCCGTTTTCCTGCTTTCCAGCTGTCTATAATATGGTTGTCTTCAAGTCCAACGTGAACGAGTTTCTGATGAGCCGTTCCACTTAAGTTAACAAATTTACCGAACTTCCATTACTATCGATTACTATATTGTCCTTTTGACTACTCTACACTCTTTAACCCTTATCCTTTAGTGGCCTATCGGCCTTGATAAGTGGTGACGCCTATGCAAAAAAAAAAAAAGTTACCATGGGAATGCTTCCCAACAGAATTCAACATGATCGTTTTCAAGTTCAATGTCACCAAGTATCTGCTGTGTTGTCCTGAGCATTAATCATAATTCTCAATCCTCTCATAGCACCGTTCCATCATCCAAATAAAAGTTTTTGTCAACCCTTATCCTCAAGTGGCTTTTGGCCTCGACAAGTGGTGATCGATTAATATTTTAAAAAGTAAATGAATAAAATTCAAAAGGTCATTTGTTTTAATTGATATCGAACCCAACATAGGAAAAGTTTTCAATTAAATTCATTCAAATATGACTAGACTTTAGCCCATTAATAAACAAGAAAAAGTTATAGCCTGTTGATTTAGAATTGATGGTTGGAAATGGTTAAATTTGTGCTCATTTTCACATTAAATATTAATCATTAACTGTGCATCGAATGGATACCATAATAGTTAGTTTGCTGCATCTTATCATACAAAATTTTATTCAGATCATCTCAGTAGTTTCTGAGAAAAAGTCGAGTGGACAGGCAAACATATAGACAGACTAAGAGAAGTCTAATAAAGATATAAATATACTTACTTTGATTGTGTTTCTAGAGGCATGAAAAATTCAAATACATTATTCAAAATAATTATGTCAGCTGAAAAATAAAAGTGAAAAAAATATTTATTTATATATATATATATCCACACACTTACATTACAGGATTTAGCATACACTTTCGATTTGAAGTTAAATATCCTTTTTTTTCTTTTTTTTTTTGCTGCATCAATAGCCAGCCAGTTTCCCTTATTCTATACAGCTAAAATGATTTAAAAACTTAAAAAACATTTCATTAAATTTTCTATGTTTATTACCTTTAGCAAATAAGGTGCAAACCTTTTATAACATTTGCTAATATTTTCCTCCGAGGAGATGTATAAACATCGAAAACTCATGGGTTAAGGAAATATATACTGTATTCTTTGCTTTGCATACAATAAAATTTCTATATTTGAAATTTAACTTTTTCAAATCACAAATTTTAAATTCCTAAATTATGATATATATATATATCTGGAAGATACAATATTATTTTCCTGAAATGTTATTAACGTAAGCCCATTAAAAAATTTTGGTACTAGTGCATTTTAATTGTAATTTTTTCCTTTTAACATAGGCATCACCACTTATCAAGACCAGAGACCACTCGAGGATAAGGGTTAAGAGTGTACAGCAGTCAATTGAACAATATAGTAATTGTTAGTAATAGAAATTAGATAAATTTGTTAACTTAAGTGGAACAGCTCATCAAGAACTTGTTTACATTGGACTTGAAGACAACCAGATTGTAGTCAGCTGGAAAGCAGGAGAACGGAAGACAGTTCCACAAGCGCACAGTTCTAAGAAAGAAGCTTTGTTCATGGAATCTACGTTTAGGTTTAGGCACAGATAAAGTGTGGGGGGAATTATTGATAGTGTTTCAACTAAACGAGTGCTTCTTGTAGAAGGGTGGCGAGGGGGGATCATAGATTGAAGCTCAGTCAAGCACTTGTCATGAAAATAACGATAAAGCAGAGACAAACTCGCAACATCTCTTCTGTGAGATAGAGGTTGCAGAGAAGAGAAAAGGACATCTACAAGGCTACGAAGTCTATTTTGGACTCTATCAAGGCAGGACAAGTCCTTTCTAGCAGCTCCTGCCCAAATGTGGCAACAGTACTCCATCCTTGGGCATACCTGGCTCTTATATAGATAGAGAATTGCGTCAGCAGTAAGATATCTACTGGATCGATCCTACCATTTTTCCAGCGGCCTTGGCAACAGATTTAATGTACGTGCTCCATTTCAGATCAGGAGTAAAGTTCAAGCCCAGAATGAATGTTGTCTTCCCACAATGGTAGAGTTAGATACAAGGTCGGCTTTTAATGTGGGGAAAATCCAGTTCCTTAAAAAGGGGCACTTTGGATAGGGACAAAAATAAAAATTATCTCAGTCATGAAAGATTTCTCCTCCACTGACCGAGGACAGAAATGGTGAAGTGTAGCATCAAAACAGATACTACACTGTGATCTTGGCCTGACTGGCGATGCTTGACATGCGCGAGCAGTTTACGTCAGGTGTCTGGCAAACCCAAGCGGCTATTTACAGAAATCCAGTTCACAGAATGCACTAATATCAAAAGTTTAATCAATTCATTTTCTTTTTTGACTTTTAGCTGGACATACAAACACAGACACACACAGCTTTCTTCTATATTTATAACTAGGTGTACCTGCCTGGCCACGCGTTGCAAGTATTAAATTGATTTGTATCGCACACACATGCATGCAAACATACATAGATGCATATGCAAACATTTACGCGGATGCACAAACACTATGCAAAGAGTCAGGAATAGGCAGTTCAAAGTTTTCAAAATCACATATAAGGAGATTTTGATGTATATGTCAATTTCTGCTTATGATTAAATGTTATAGTCAAGCAAGCACATATACACATACACACACACACACACACACACACACACACACACACACACACACACACACACACACACAGACATATACAAAAGAATACCATTACATTGTTTCGTATCATATCTAAAATTATGAAAAATGATCCATAAAAAAAATAATTATAAGTAAAAATAAAATTTATTGAATCATAGTTTTATAGTATGTTTTAGTGATAAAGAGTTCTTTGCGATCAATTCTGTATGACAAACTGACTTATCTCCCTTGCTTTTCTTGCTTTCATTTAAAAAGTCTCAATAAAAAACACACGATTAAACCCGGATCTTCAACTTCTAATGTAGACCCCCACTACCAGGTCTCCTTCTCTAACATCAGGGGTCTACGTTCTAACCTTCCAGAGGTTGAAACCCAATTACAGGAGAATAAACCAGACATATTATTTCTAAGTGAAACTGGCATTTGACAGACCATTTCCCTAGATGAGTTCGTAATTAAAGGATACTCTAATTTAACTTCCAAATCTGACCTCCACGATCGCCATGGGCATGGAATATGTGCCTATATTAAAGATGGCTTTCCATGTAGTAGGGACATCTCCAAAGATCCTAACTTACCCTATATGTGCTTCCGGGTTGCACTAGCTCAAACTACTGCATTTATATTTACTCTCTATCGCCCTCCCACAACAGCGAATTTCCTATCTTTAAAAGCATATCTGAGAAAACTGACCACGCCCTATCTGCTTATCCTTCAGCTAATATTCATGTCTGTGGAGACTTCAATGTTCACAATGTGGAATGGTTAACTCACTCAAACAAGACAATGATGAGGAGAGGTTCTGTCATGATTTCTCCATTACTCAGATTGTCCATGAACCCGCCTGTGTTCCCGATACTGATGGCTAGTATGCAAGTCTTCTAGACCTCTTTCTCACAACTTGCCCTGAACTGTGTTCAGCTTCTGTTCTGTCTCCACTTGGATCTTCCGACCACTCAGTTGTATCAGTTAAGATAAAAATGGAATGTAATAAGTCCCAAGATGTACCTCTCCATCGTACAGTATATTGATACTCTATGGCTGACTGGGATAGCTTCCGTACATTTATATCAGATCTATCTCTGCGTTCCATGTTTAAAAAGGATGTGTCCTCTATAGTATCAGACCTGACAGAATGGTTAATTGTAGGTATAGACAATTTCATACCCTCGAAAAAGTTCCAGCAAAAACCTAACAGCCAGTCATGGTTTTCTCCAGAATGTGCTGCTGCTATTGCGCATAGAAATCACTTTTTCCACTGCTTCTAACGTAATAGATGTATGGAAACTAAAGCCGCTTTCAGGACTGCCAGCAACCATTGTAAGAAAGTAATAAAGAACGCAAGAGAGTTGTATGCTCAGTCCGTCAAGTCCAAAGTAGCTGAGCAGCGGCTTGGTTCCCACCAGTTTTGGCAAATTGCAAACAGAATCCTGAACAGAAGCGTGTGCTCTATCCCAACTATCATCAATGGACCTGAGTTAATCTCATCAGCATCAGACAAAGCCAAACTCTTTGCCAAGAACTTTGCAGCCAATTCTACCCTTTGCGACCAAGGCTGCCAACCCCCAGTATTTCCTCCTGTATCAGAAAACACACTATGTGATATACAAATATCTGGATGTGATGTTGCCAAGCTAATCAAAAACCTTGATTCCAGTAAAGTAACTGGCCCTGACGGTATTCCAATTATAGTACTCAAAACCTTCAACCAGAACTAGCACCCATACTTACAAAACTGTTTAAACGTTGTCTTAAGGAGAATTGCTTCCCATCACCCTGGAAAATCTCATCAGTAAACCCTGTATTTAAGAATTCAGGTGATCACTCATCTCCTTCTCAGTACAGGTCAATAAGTCTCCTGTGCGTCATGAGTAAGTTGCTGGAATCTGTGTTAAATAGAGAAGTAATCAAACATCTCATCACAAATAACTTTCTTAGTGACACACAATATGGTTTCTGTTCTGCTAGATCTACAGCAGATGTGCTTACAGTTATATCTAATAGCATTAGCGAATCTCTCGATGGAGGCTACCTTCTAGGGCAATTGCTCTTGACATATCAAAGGCCTTTGATAGAGTGTGGCATAAAGGTTTACTTCACAAGATCTCCAGCTATAGTATAGCTGGAAATGTCTTCTCAATTATTAAATCATTTCTCTCTGATAGGTTCATAAGAGTAATGGTTGATGGGCAGAAATTAGAAGCTCTTAATATTAATGCTGGAGTCCCTCAGGGGTCCATCCTGGGCCCAACTCTCTTCATGATCTATATTAAAGATCTTCCAAATCACATCCTTACATCATTTGTAGACATCTATGCTGATGACACTACTATCTATGGTAACACATCTAAGACCGTAAATGACCAAGTTCTCTCTAATTCTCTCTCCTCTGATCTTTAGCAAGTGGTACAATGGGGAAAGAGGTGGCTTGTTACTTTTAATGCATTTAAAACCAAGCTTCTATCTTTACATCATCAACACTCTGATCCCCATCTGGCATCAATTGAAATGAATGGCTCTTGTCTTAGGGAGGTCTCATGTTTTACAAGCTTCTGGGCTTGACCTTTACTCCTGATCTGAAATGGAACACATACATTAAATATGTTGCCAGGGCCACTGGAAAAATGGTGGGATCTTTCTATCGATCCAGTAGATATCTCACTGCTGATGCAATTCTCTATTTATATAAGAGCCAGGTACGTCCAAGGATGGAATACTGTTGCCACATCTGGGCAGGAGCTGCTAGAAAGGACTTGTCCTGCCTTGATAGGGTTCAAAATAGACTTCGTAGCCTCGTAGGAGATGTCCTTTTCTCTTCCCTGCAACCTCTATCTCACAGGAGAGATGTTGCGAGCTTGTTTCTGATGTATCGTTATTTTCATGGAAAGTGTTCAACTGAGGTTCAGTCTATGCTCCCCCCTCGCCAAACTTTCACAAGAAACACTCGTCTAGCTGAAAACACTATAAATAATTTCCCCCCCTCTTATTTGTGCCTAAACCTAAACGTAGATTCCATGAACAAAGTTTCTTTCTTAGAAATGCACGCCTGTGGAATTGTCTTCCGTTTTCCTGCTTTCTGGCTGAGTACAATATGGTTGTCTTCAAGACTAATGTAAATAAGTTCTTGATGAGCCGTTACATATAAGTTAACAAATTTACCTAATTTTCTATACTAATGATTACTATATTTTCCAATTTCTACTGTACACTCTTTAACCCTTATCCTATCCTTGAGTAGTCTCTTGGCCTTGATAATGTGGTGATGCCTGTGTAAAAAAAAAAAGAAAAAAAAAAAGAATTTAAGCTCAATTCAAATTTAGAATACAAATAAATTTTAAATCATTTACTTACCTTTCTCTAAGAGGTCAGCTCGATCAATGATATCATTATGATAAACCTATTAAATATAAAACATGAAACAATTATCAACTGTAAAGTAAGTCAAATTTGAATGTGAATAAAAAAAAACAAATCTATATCTAAAATTGAACATTTCTGTAGGTCTGTTCATCACTAATAGATTATTGTAACTGTAACAGCATTCATTATCCCCCCACCCCACCCTGAGAGGTTGGGAGATTTGAGCTGGCTCCAAATGAGTTTGTTGCATCCTATGTCAAGACAGTTGACTCCCATGCTGATCAGCAGCTGAGTTTTCAGCCATCTTCAGTTTTGATGACAAACACCAAAAACTGCGGTAGAGGGTGGGGGTTACCAGCTCTGTTTCACTGCTCTAAATTCCAAATGTTCAGCTAGCTGCCTCTGTACCTTCTCTAGCTAGTGGGTGTAATATTTTGGGCAAAATGGAAGGTTATGACAACATTTGGGCAATTCTATTTATAACCATGTGTGATAAGAATGGACCAATCCAATGCCAGAACAGCTTTATAAAATATACTGAAGCTCTTTCAATTCTTTAGTGATAGGCTTCTGTCCTAACACAAGAAGACCATTATACTTATGCTGATCCTGTCTGGATTAATCCTTTATCTGGAAAAGAATCTTTGATTGGATTTATGTTGCCACATTTTTTTCTTTAACACAAGTACAATTTTTTTATCACGCGAAATCTACTTAATACAATTCCAACAAATTTGGCAAACGAAGCAGTTTAAAAACACGATTTAGATAAAAGGTATTATTTACAAAAGCTAAGTAAAGGATCCATGCAAAGAAGCAGTACCTTACCGAGACGGTTTTCCGTGTGTATTCAACAGTACTATGAGGTACCATAAATAAGGTTTCAGATTTTTTTTTTCGTATGGGCACTTTTATTGATAGTAGACACATGAAAATCTAGCTCCCTTCGAAGTAATCTCCTCTGGCTGCAATGCTCTTTTTGTACCATTCCAACAACTTCATGGAAGTCTTCATGTGTGAGCATGTCAATGACTTGTCACAGCCTCTTTTATCGCCTCAACTGTCCTTGAACTTCCTTGAACAGCTTCTTTTTCTTGAATAACCAAAGTCACAGGGAGCAAGGTGTGAATTATATGGAGGGTGAGGAACTGTTTTGATGCTCATTTTGGTCAAATCGCCTGATCTTCTTTGAGCACTCTTTTCTTTTTTTTTTTTCTTTTTTTTTTTTACACAGTGGTCACCACTTATCAAGACCAGAAGCCACCCAGGGATAAGGGTTATTGCAAGTACATTACGTTAGTGTGGAGATTTGATGAAGTGTTTACTTAAGGGGGCGGTTCATTAGGAATTTGTGAACGTTGGACTTGAACACATCCAAGTTGTAGTCAGGTGGGAAGCAGGCAGATGGAACAGAATTCCACAGGCGTGGAGTTCTAAGAAAGAAGCTTTGTTCATGGAATCCACGTTTTGATTTAGGCACAGATAAAGAGTGGGGTAAATTTTTCACAGTGGATTCAGCTAGACGGGTGTTTTTCGTGAAAGATTGGAGAGGGGGGACCAGAGATTGGCGTTCAGACGATCACCTGCCATGGAAATAACGATAAAACAAGGATAGGTTCGCAATGTCTCTTCTGTGGGAGAGAGGTTGCAGGGTAAAGAAAAGGGCATCCCCCACTAAGCCACGAAGTCTATTTTGTACTCTGTCAAGGCAAGAGAGGCTGTTTTTAGCAGCTCCTGTCCAGATGTGGCAGCAGTACTCCATCCTTGGACATACTTGGCTTTTATATAGATAGAGAATTGCATCAGTAGTGAGATATCTTCTGGAGCAGTAGAAAGATCCCACCATCTTTCCAGCGACCTTGGCAACAGACTTGGAACAAACTTCATGCAAATATTCCGCATCCTCAGTTCCTTGTGAAACTCTTTATTTAGCTAATCAATTCTAGTGTTCTGACTTCCTCACTCCTCTTATTGTCCCTATGCCACTCAAAAATTGGTGTTTGATTTATGCAAGATGGTCCAAAAGCAGTCTGAAGCATTCTATACATTTCTTTGAATTTTTTTTTTTAAACTTAAAACAGAATTTTATTGCATATTGTTCCTCGCGTCCAAATTGTATTTTTTTAAATTCACCAGCTGAGACAATCAGGCTTTAGTAGAGTGTATTCCAATTCCTGCTGTAGCTGTTCATTTCAATCTGAAATCATAAAAATTTGTCAGCCATCTCATAAGATGTATTACAAAAACAATACTGAATTTTCAAGAGTCTATGACAATATTTAATGTCTATATAAAAAGTTTGGAAACTTATTGAAGGCACCTTGCATGTAGTGCATTTCAAAGCATTTTTTCGTGCAACTACAGTATATAGTTAGTCTCTTTATAATGAACGAGTATCTATGCATGGCAAAGAGTTGCAGCCTTTACATTACAGTGGTTGGTGGACATAGTTATAATCTGTATAATCTGATAGGTCCAGAGAAGTTTGACCAAAATAAAAAATAAGATCCCCCAAAAAAGACCCAGAGAAGTTTGACCTAAATAATACCCCCCGCCCCCCCCCAAAAAAAAAGAGACCCAGAGAAGTTTGACCTAAATAAAAATCCCCCCCAATGATCCAGTGAAGTTTAACCTGAATAAAAAAATCCTAGTTCTTGTTCAGAAGTTTCTTGATATTAAAAATCAAAAAAAAAAAAAAACCCCAGAAAAATCTGTATGATGTATGTACTAGTGATAAAACAAAAAATATCATATTCCAAAAATCATAAATTGATCAAGTAGTTGTATTTTTAAATAATTTAATCAAATTTTATGAGTAACATAAAATCAGTTGCCCTGTCCGTCACTTCGAAAACAATCTTACAAAAAAAAAAAAATAAATAAATAAATAAAAGGGGCGATAACTCAACAGTAATTCAAACTTGCAAGGTTTATGTCATAATGCCTAGGAATTCACATTAATCGTTTAAAAATGATTTTCTTTATAAAAAATAACTCTGCTTTATCAATTTATATACATGATGTTTGGAATATAATATTTTCGTTTTGTCACGGATACATAATTTTTCTTTTTTTCTTTATATCAGGGGAATTCTGGATGAGAACCCGACTGACCCGGTCCTTTTTGGGAAGATGTAATTCTTGTGATGGGTATCAATAAACAGATGACAGTAATTGGGAAGGTTATCTTGCACAACAACTAGAAGATGCATTGCTCGAGTTAGAGGAGAACTGCAATACATCTATAGTAGCAGCAAACATAGGTTAAGGGGAAAGGAAGAATTCTCAACTTTATTGTTCATTTACAACATGGCCAAAATCGAGTATGGATTTTTTTCTTTTTTTTTTTTTACATAGGCATCACTACTTATCAAGGTCAGAGACCACTCGAGGATAAGGGTTAAGAGTGTACAGTAGTCAATTGGACAATATAATAATTGTTAGTAATGGAAATTCGGTAAATTTGTTAACTTAGGTGGAACGGCTCATCAAGAACTTGTTTACATTGGACTTGAAGACAACCATATTGTAGTCAGCCGGAAAGCAGGAAAACGGAAAACAATTCCACAGGCGTGCAGTTCTAAGAAAGAAGCTTTGTTCATGGAATCTACGCTTAGGTTTAGGCACAGATAAAGAGTGGGGGGAATTATTGATAGTGTTTTCAGCTAGACGAGTGTTTCTTGTGAAAGTTTGGCGATCTTGATGTTCTGAATTCAATAATTTGCAAAGACAGGAACACAATTCAAAAAAGTGGTACCTGTACAGTTTAATCAAGACATAAAAAAATGTTATATTGTACGTATCAGTTTTGGACTGAAGTTCTCTGAAAAAAAATTTCACTTAATTTGATTGTGTAGTTTTTTTTTTTTCTTTTTACAGTGGAAAAACACGTTTTTATGACAGCGTGCTCAAGGTAGCCATGTTTGGATTTTTAGAACACGCCACAGGGTGATAACTCGGTCTAAAGCGCTGACACCCCCCCCCCTTTCCATGTTAAATCATAGCTTTTCTTCCTAAAAATCGAAACATGGCTACCTTTTGATCGGAATCATAAATTGTTTTTTCGCTGTAAAAAAATAAATAAATACTTGATCAAATTAAGTGAAATTTATTTTCGGAGAATTTCATTCCATAACGGATATGTACAATATACCATTTTTTTTCTGGATATTTTCATTTTTTAGTGTCTTGATTAAACTGTACAAGTATCAAAAAAGTTAACTGAAAGAATGCCACAAGATGGCCTGGAGAATGGAATGCAAACTGAATCCTCAATAAACGGTTGGCTACAAAATTCCATGACAAAGTTCAACACAAGGCAAAGAAGATAAGAGAAAATGTGCTAAAAACAACTGAAATGAAGGAACCAAATTCAAAAAATGGCAAATAACTGTAGACGTAAGAATCCAATCTGATAAAAACAGAAAAAAAAAAAAAATGTAAAAGAATTATCATTTTTGTCCCAATCTTTTTGAGGAAGAGGTGGTGGTTCAACTATTAACAAAGATAACAATACACATTTAATAAGTTAACTAAAAGAATGTCACAAGCCTGGAGGATTCTTCTTTGGTATTCTTACAAAATTTGAAAAATGAAATACTGAATTTCAAATGAAATCAATGATATCTACTAAATTATCACGCAGCAATAATGAACATATCCAAAAATTACAAAAGACGATAAGGTAAAAAATAAATTATTAATGAAAACAGTTTTTGAAGACAAATGGCAGAAAATTAAGTTTCGCTAAATTGGCCAAAGATTTTCAGGTTTCAGAAAAGATTTACCTCCCTTTTGTTACAATTAGAACTCTCCGATTTTTTTGGATTTTTTATTTATTTATTTTTTTTTTTACACAAAAACTCAATATTCGCCAATTGTCTTCAAAAACTATTTCCATTAATAATTAATTTTTGTAATTTTGAGATATGTTCATTACTGTGACATAACAATTCAGTAGATACTATTGTTTTCATTTGAAATTCAATATTTCAATTTTCGAATTTCGCTACAATAATGAAAAAAAAAAAAAAACGACTGGAGACATGGTCAGATTGAGCCGTTTAGAGACTTTAAGCATTTAAGACTTTGGTGGTGCATCATTCAAAATATGAACATAATATACCACAAAAACTTTTTTTTTAACACCTTACCATTACAGTGATCTACTCTATTTCCTGATTGTATGGACCTTTTTAGGCACAATGTAAAAGCCTAAGGAAGTACAGTTTTTCTATAAGATATCATTCTGTATTTCTATAATACTTGTAAATATACCACTATGTGGTCTTATTTATTGTTAATCTTTTAAGGTCACAAGACTGGCAACGAGAAACCGTTTAGAAATTTTTAAAAATCGGAATCTGTAATTGTACTAGAACTGGTAAAAATATTAAAAATGCCCAATCACTAATACATATACAATTAAGGAAAGATAGATAGATCAATAAACTTACTTGGATCCTGTCATCAAATTTATATTTCTGGATAATTTTCTGTTGTATCTTGCAGAAATTTTCATCTATTTCAACTCCAAGGATATTTGCATTTGTTAAAAGATAGGCCTAGAAAAGAAAAAAAAAAAAATTTACTTAAAAAAAAAAAAAAAATTTTAAACCCCCCAACAAACTATAAACATATACGTCACAGTAAAATATATTGGGTGGGTTTCTAACAGTATTTTGTATAATCTTTTAGTTTAAGCTAATTTTTCCAAACTTTACATACTTAACTTGCTTAACTTAGCTTGCCACCATTTGTCTTGTTCACAATAAACACTGTAAGATTTTTCGAACCAATTAAACATTTTAAAGTGAGTAAAACTTTTCCAGATAGGTAGCAGAGTAAATTATCTTGCCTTTGATAACATTTGTTATATTTTTTTAATTTTTAACCACTTTTTTGTACGTATTTGTGGATTGTAATACAAACCTTAGTTTTAATTTATTACTTACACCATATAATATGGGACCAAGCCTTGACCCAACATCTAATAATGTTTTCCCAGTAAGATCTGGTAACAGATACTGGAAAATGAATTTCACCTGTGCTTGAGTGGCTGAATGGGTAACCAAAGCTGTGAATGAACAAAAAGGCTGAGTTATAAAATTATGTCAAAAAATATGGACAGAAATGTTACATTCCGAACTATTTGTAGTCAAGCAACAAAACAAAAATAAGCAATTAACTACTCACCTAACACCCATCGAAATTACAAGGAGATGTTCCAAAAGTAATGCCTCCTATTTTTTATTATTCTGCCCAAATGGATCAGAAGTGATTGAAAAATTGCATTGTTATGATTAGGGCTAGGACAACAGCATATTCTTTTCATTGTTTTGACTCTCGAGTTTGTATCCATTGATATCTTATATGCTTTTAAATAGAGTAATGTGGTTCTCGGTCGATTAACTGTGTCCAACCATGCCGGATATATACTCGAGAGTCAAAACAATGAAAAACAAATATGCTGTTGTCATAGCCCTGGATATGATGACTGAACTTATGCATGCATGATCTGAAAGTTTCATCATTGCTGATATTGATGTTGCAAGATCCTAAGAAAGCAACCCTTATCATGGATGTGTGTCAGAAGCAGAGATGCATTGAGAATGGTGGTGACTGTAGAAAAATAAATTCTGTGATACAAAAGGTCACTTGTTTTAATGGTACTATTACGGTTTTCGTATGTCTTAAACTTTTTAAGTTAAAAAAAAAAAAAAAATAAGAGGCTTTACTTTTGAAATGACCCTTGTAGCTTTAATGCAAGTTGTATATTGCTGCTTTTTATCGAGTGACCACAAAAATATCCTCACGTTTCATTAATTTTTATGCTTCATTATTAAATAATTATGTTTTTGCAGTTGCTCTATTTGTATGCAAATCATATACTATATAATTTATAAAATATATACCTATCTAATATAACACATCTAATATAATATAATCTAATATAACACATACATTCAGGAAATTTTAGTTTTACAGTTTTGTAACCATAGCATCAATTCAGAATTAGAAGAAATTTATCAGTTATAGTCAGCGAACATACTTCCTATCTTCCACTGTAGTGCTATTGAAAGCAGTTCCTTTCATTGTTCTTCAGTATTTCTATTGTGAAGCAATTTATTGAAATAAAAAAGAAAAGGATATTATCGAAAAATATACAAAAAAAAATATACGGATAAAAATCAGTCTTTATTTGCACTTTTAATAACAAAATAAAAGTTTATATTTGAAATTTTATAAAAAAATATATTTATGAAATAAAAGTCTTTTTTGTTTTTTTTTTAATTTATATAAGAAATATACGTCTATGACAGTATGAAAATAAAATTATTGAAATCAAAATAACAAAATTCCAAACATCATAAAAAAATGTATCCAATACATAATATTCCCAAAAAGTCGGCTTTGATTCTCTGCTGCCACAGGAATTCTTGGAGGTGGCTATTGAAAAAGATTAATTGTGTTATTTTTATCTGTATAATTTTGTTAATTTTTACTGTGTATATTTTTCAATAATGCCCTTTTCTTATATTTTATTTCAATAAATTGCTTCATGATAAGAAATGCTGAAGAACAGTAAAAGTGAAGGAAACTGATTTGCCTTGTCACCACTTCCGGTAGCAGCTATGCCAGAAGTTCTGTCGTGTAGCAGGGGGCTCATATTGGGGACTCATATAACAGAGACTCAGAACAGATGATGATGATGATGATGATAATGAGGGAGACATTTATATCTGATTGGGATGATTCTTGTTAACACATTAATACGGCTGGGAGATATTGATACAACAGTTCTTATACACATATAGAGAGGAGGAGGAGGAGATACTTCACCTATGATGATGGTGGAGAGGACACATAATACTTGTAAGGGTTGTAACAAAGTTCGTTACAAGATGATAAAAACAAATTTACCTTTTTTGCTGTAAGGAATGACGACACAAGACAACACTTACAAACATAGTTGGTTTCTTTATTCTTCAATCGACCGATCGGTGATGTCAGGAATTCACAATTTGATTTACAGGGTCTGTTTCCCTCCCTTTTCTTCTAAGAGGCTCTCCTCTCCAACTGACTCTCTCTCATCAACTCTTGACTTTCAACTGACTTCTAACTTTGAACCCTTAGAGTCCTATATCAAGAAATCTCTTTTGTTTATGACGTCATAAGTGTGCTTTTCAAACGTGACTAATTTTCATGTGGCTTTACATATGTTTGTCCAAACACACTTTTGGCAAACAAAAGAATCCTCAATTCTAAATCTAACCTATTTTTAAACAATATATTTTAACTCGCATTGTCCATTCTTTTAACTGACATATTTAATATCCAGATTTCTAAAAGAATAGACAATCGACTCTTTTTCCGACATCAACAATATTTAACTATTTCTAATTGAATTAACAATGGACTGAAATCCTAAGATTCCAATTTCCATTATCTTTAACACTTACATACAGGGTTCGATTCTAGCCTTTTCCTAATATCATTTTCACTTATCTAGTATGTTTTACTTACATGAGAAGGGGACAGCCTTTTCATGTAATAGTTCGGAAGTATGTTAAGCTAATTATAAACATTTTATAAATTATTCCATATTTATTTTTTAGAATCCTTTGAAATGATGCTTCATAATGATGTATTCATTTTTTCTGAAGACTGTTATCCTTATCTTTATAGTTGTTGCTGTTTTACCATGTTTCGGTGACACAGTGGATAATAGCATTGAGTCTCTACGCTTCTAGGTGAACATCGTCTGAAGATAGCGATTTTAATCCTACCCAGAGCAGTCCAGAGGATTAGTTTGCCAAAACATGGTGAGAAATCAACAACAACTATGGAAGGCAGTAATTACTGGGGATACAGTTATCAGACTCAGCATCCCTATCCCAACACGGTTAATCACCTGAAGAAGACCAGAGAATGAGTCGGCTGATATGTGGTGAAACAATAACAACTATGAAGATGAGGATAACAATCTGTAAAAAAAAAATTAATACACAAATCATAATTATGCTTTTTCCCAGGCAACGTGGTCTTTAAAAATATCTGCTCTATCTAGAGTACTGAACACTTTGTCTATTTTTTCTGAAATACAAAAATCTTTAGTGTTAATGAATTATGTTTTTTTAAAAGATGTTTAGAAATTCGGTGTAATACTTACAAAGATGGCCGATACTTTGAGAATTACAGTCTTTGCAATAATATAAATTTATTTTGTTTTCATTTTCCAGATTTCCCAGTTCCTCCTCTTTGTACAGGAATGCGTCAATATGAACTGTTGTCTCAGGTTTGCAATCAGCGTTCTAGAAAGAGAGAGAGAGAGAGAGAGAGAGAGAGAGAGAGAGAGAGAGAGAGAGAGAGAGAGAGAGAATTGAAAACATTATAAACAAAATTCGGTCCTTGCAAGCGGATATTTAAAAATAATGCATTTAAAAAAATAAACACTGAAGTAAGCATTGAAGATGAAAACACTATTATGTACTTAGTTGTTACGTAGAAATTAAAAAAATAAAATAAAAAATGATCAAGTAGAAGAATAATTACAAGTAAAAACTAAAATTTATTGATTTATACAGCTTTATCATAGATGTTAAGAGTTCTTAAAATCCAGGAGGGATAACTGAAGTCTATAATTTTAGAAAAATGTTAAAATAATCCGCCATTTCAAAAAAAAAAAAAAAAAAAAAAAAAAAAAAAAAAAAAAGGCAGATTGCTAATATGTGTGATAGAAAGATGAGTTCTTGCTGTGAATGACTTACAAGGAGGAAGAGGGTATCTAATTAAAAAAAAAAAAATGATGGACTAACATGTCATGTCAAAATTAATAAAAATATATATATATATTTTATAAAAAATAGTTCTAGATCTAATCAATCATTTTTTATAATTTTTACTAATTTTAACATGATATATAGTGTCTTTACCTTAAATACATACTTTTGATATCCAATTATATTTCATAAACCTTGCAGAGGATCAAGAAAAAAAAACATACAGAGAGAAACAAAAAATTGCCCAATTTTGGGGATTCGAATTGAATAAAAACAAAAACATAAAAAACGTTAATGCATTTTAAATAAAAATATTATGCACTTACGTGTCATGTTGAAATTTGTAAAAAAAAATTTCAATTATGAAAAATGATAAAGTAGAAAAATAATTACAAATAATAAAATTTATCAAATAATGCAATTTTATTGTACTTGCTAATTTTTAAGAGTTCTCAGAATCCAGGGGAGGTAATCAATTTACCAAATAATCCTAATTCTTAAACGGTTATTATGTATGTTTTGTTATATCTTATTTTTTGTTTTCATTTTCATTATTGAAATAAATTACAATTATTTTGATATTTGATTATTTTTTGTTTCTTTTAATGTCAAAATTTCCACATGACAAACTGACTTATTTCTGTTGTTTTCAATTAAATTCTGCTACTTCAAATTATAGAAAATGGTGGATCAAAAACAACTGTTTTTTGTAAAAAAATAATTCCAGCAGATTGTTTACTCAATCATTTATCATAATTTTTGGAATTTTTATTAATTTTGACATGACATGTCAGTCCATTTTTTTTAAAATTAGATACCCTCTTCCTCCTTGTAAGTCATTCACAGCAAGAACTCATCTTTCTATCACACACAAAAAAAGATTTTCCTTTCTCCCTCCACATGCCTAACATCAGGCAAAATTTTTATGAACAGAGGTTTTTTTGCAAGGGCTTCCCCATTTGTGAAACACTTTGATGCGAGACTGCTTTCTTATTGACTACAACTCAGTCATCTTCAAATCCAACAGCTGTTTAAATAATTCAAATAATACACACATTTTGTGTTATTAAAAAAAAAAAAAAATGCCCTGGGAAACAAATGTTGATTGACTCATATTTAGTATAATAACAGATGAATAAATGAATAAATATTTGCACCGGAAGAGCAAACATTTAATAACCATAAAAAATAAGCAGTATTAAATCATATGGTATTTCTAGACCAATACACAATATATCAGATCCTTCCGAGAAAAGAGACAAAACCCAGGATGTCCTCAATGGATTTATGTCTCATCAATATGATATTAATGCAGGGGGGGGGGGTCCTTAAAGCTTTATTATTCCTGATATTCATAAATGACCTCCCCGATAAAATTATATCCTCCGAGATGGGTATATTTGCTGATGATATCATGTTCCATGTTTCTATATATATATATGTTTCTATTATATATGTTTCTATATATATATATATATGTTTATATATATATATATATATATATATATATATATATACATACATATATTTAAAGGAGATTAGAACAATAGTCTAAAGAGCTGAGTGTATTTTAATGTAACAGTGAAATTACTAGTTTAATTAAAATACAGGAAAGAGAAGGTGCTCGTTGTAATTTAGATATATAATAAGCTCGATAGTCAAATGTCCTAGAGCTAATTCAATATTAAGTAATGTGATTGATAATTTAAAATTTAAAAATCAAATTATAATCAAATTAAAAATATATATATATAGGTGCATATATATATATATATATATATATATATATATATATATGCAAAAAAACAAAACAAATGTACACCAGGGCTCTACATTGTGAGTGAAACAGTCCCATCTGTGAGTGATTTTTCAAAGTGGCGACTAGAAATAATGAAACGCTTATCTTTTGGTGATTGTGTTTCTTTCACTGACGATCTTCCAAGGCTCACTAATAAGTGAAAAGTATCTTTTCAGCATTTTTTTTAATAAAACGAACAAAGTTAAATTATTTAAACAAAAAAAGTTTAATAGAACAATATACTTTTCTTTTTTTAATGAAGGCTGTTTAAAAAAATATCTGAAGAAATTAGAATGTTTATACCTTCAAGTATCAACATAAAATTTGTTGTATATTAAGAATTACACTTAAAAAAAAACACAGAAAAATCTTTATGATGTACATACTCATCACAGAACGAACATGTCATATTCTAAAAATCATGTGGATTTGGCTACTAACTTTTCTATTCGGTTAGTTAATGAAAATATTTAGTTGTCAAAGGTCAACTAAATATAAATTTGTCCATAGAGCCCTGTATATATATCATTTAACATAGTAAAATTTAATGCTACTAAGACTACGCTTCTTTCCTTTAACAATTACAAGAAACCTTCTCATCCACCGATTGCCAGGACTAATAACATCTTACCTGAGAGAGTATCTTTCAAACTACTCGGTTTAACATTTACAAGCATCAAGAATCGGAACAAATACATTGTGGACATTGCCAAGGCTGCTACAAAGAAGACGAGCTCTCTCTACCGTGCTAGAAAAGTACTCACATCTGAGAGTATCTTCTATCTCTACAAAGATACCATTCCCCAATGTATGTAGCATTGTTGCCACATTGGACAGGTACATCTAACACTAGTCTCTCACTCTTAGATAGGGTCCAAAAATGAGATTCCAATCTAATAGGTCCCCTACTATTGCCCAAACTTCAACCCATCCCATCGCCGCAATGTTGCATTCCTGTGCCTATTTTACAGATATTTTAATAGAATGTGTTCTGATGAACTCACAGCACTTGTGCCCCCCTTGACATATATTCTCCTCACTAATCTGACTAGCAGCAAAATCATACCCCTTCACTATTAAGGTTCCTAGATGCCAGAATGTCTTCTACTTTAATAGCTTCTTCCCTTGAACTGCTAGTTCAATTCCCTCCCCTTCTTGCTTCTTGGCTGTACTAACATGCAGAAGTTTAAATCAGCAATGTCCAATAACCATAAAAACACTTTGGATAATTACAGATTTCAAGATTTGAATATCAAATAGTCATATACACTTTAAATCCTCAAAATACTACCATCTTGTTCAGAAATATCCTTTCACATGCTTTAATCTATATATATAAAAGGTAGGTAGGTAGGTAGGTGCGTGCGTGCGTGTGTGTGTGTGTGACTTCTACAGCCCACAACACTGGACCAAACATGACCAGACCTGGCATGATGATGGTCCTCTTACCTAGGGATGTATGTCATCATTTTCCAAGGTAAAGGTCATAGCCTATATATATATATATATATATATATATATATATATATATATATATTTTTTTTTATTTGAGGGTAAACGTTTTTTTTTTTTTCTCATTTTTTTTTGTGGCGTCGATGGGTTCAGGGTCGCCTGGCAAAGTCTCATTGACTGAAACAGATTGCTGTTTGTAGTGACCATATTTACCCTCAAATAAAAAATATTTTGCTCTTATTATTGAGCATTATCTAATAACCTCAACTTTTGAACATCTCAAACCTGAATGAATATATATTTAGACACGTTTGATTGGACACGACAGAATTATTCCTTTTTCCGATCTTGTTGGATATCTTTTCTATTTGTCAAGCGGTTTTATTAATTTCAGCAGGCGTATTATACAGAATGGCGCCAAGAAGTTGTTGGTCGACCATATTTTTCTCAAGCTCTCTCTATCGGGCATCCGATTGTTGTCAGGAGCAATTGTTGTTGTTTTCTTTTCCTTTGAGGCTTGGTGTATTTATTTAATTTATTTTTTTTACCAATCTTTATAGCCAATTAAAAAAAAAAAAAAAATTATAAATACACCAAGCCTCAAAGGAAAAGAAAAGGAAAGGAAAAGAAAACAATTGCTCCTGACAACAATCGGATGCCTGATAGAAAGTGTGCTTGAGAAAATATGGCTGACTAACAACTTCTGGGCATCATTCTGTATAATACACCTGCCGAAATTAAAAAGACCACTCGGCAAATAGAAAAGATATCCAACAAGATCGGACAAAGGAATAACTCTTTTGTATTCAATCAAACGTATCTAAATAATGATCTGCTGCCAAAATATACACACACACATTATATATATATATATACACACACGGTGTGATCCAGAAAAACGGGCCCCAATTCTAATTAGGCCCCGTTTCTTAGTGTTTTGTCCGAATGAAATGAAACTTTGGTCATAGCTAGTTTATTATATTCAAAACATCACATCAAAACACTAGGGTCTCTGGCCTTTTTTTCTCCATTCTACAGCATATGTTCAAGATGGCTTCCATTTAGCTTTTGTTTTTTTTTGGGGGGTCACCCTGTATATATATATATATATATATACACACACACACATACACACACACTTTCCTACAGCCCACACCACTGACATGATGATGATCTCAAGCCTAGGAATGGTGCACACCATTGTCAAAGGTTAAGGTCATATTTGGTGCGGCTCTTACAACATTCACTTACTGCAAGGGTCCCCACAAAGTGGTTACATGAGCATCGTTGCTAGTAAATAATAATCTACATGATATATTTGAAGAGTTTTTAGGAAAGTAATGATAAAAACGTTGATTCTATGAGACAGCTATTTTGCGTCATATTTTTTTTTTATTTACCCTTGCGGTACTTAAAAGCTTGGTACCACTCCCCTATGAGGAATTTTGTCATGAAATTTGTGAAACAATGAGAAAAAAGCAAATATAAATCTTGCTTTTTTTCATGGAAATCGCTAGAGACAAAGTATGAAGCCACTTAATGAAAGAAGCTAACAGGAGTGAAAGCTGATTATTGCAAAGGTAGTAGATTTTTTTTTATTATTACATTTTCATCCTAAACAAGGCACAGTGCCACTTTGATGTAGGGGGGCTAATATCAAGGATATAAAGTTTCAGGGATACTATGTAGGGAGTTGAGCAGCAAGATGTCTGTTTACATTACACTTGAACTTCTGCATGTCAGTAAAGTTAGGGAAGCAGGAACCTGGAAGGGAATTCCAAAATCTAGTAGTTATTGAGAAGAAACTATTAGAGTAGAAGGTTTTCTTACATCTATGGATCTCTATTGTGTAGGGGTGGGATTTTGCTGCTTATCAGGTTTGACAGGGATATTTATGTTGAGGGGGGGAGTTACAAGGACTTGTAGTTTGTCGGAGCATCCACCATTAAAATGCTTGTAAAACAGGCAGAGGGATGCAACATTTCGTCGGTGCGACAGAGGTTGAAGAGGTTTGTATTACTGTACACACAGATTCGAAAATGTCACAAAACAAATATATAACAAATAAATGTTATCAAAGGAAAGATAAGTTACTTTTCTACCAAACTGGATATATTTTTTGTGTTTTTATTCAATGTAACATGTTTATTCAGCTCGAAAACCATAGTGTTTTACCGATGTATTGGAAAATTCAAGATGGCGCCTGACTCTTTCTTTAACACGGTAAGTTATGGAAAAGGTGTTATAAATAAAAAACTAGACAAAATACTATTAAAACCCCGCTCAATATATGTTACTGTGACATAGGTTGACATATATTCGGCGGGTTTTTAATAGTATTTTGTCTAGTTTTTTTATTTATAACACCTATTCCACAACTTACCGTGTTAAAGAGAGAATAAGACGCCATCTTGAATGTTCCAGTACATCAGTAAACACTGTATGTTTTTCAAGCTGAATAAACATGTTACATTGAATAAAAACACGAAAAATATATCCAGTTAGGTAGAAAAGTAACTTATCTTGCCTTTGATAACATTTATTTGTTATATATTTATTTTTTTGACAACTTTTTGGAATCTATGTGTACAGTAATACAAACCCAGGTTGAAGCTTAGATAACAGTTCAGGACCTATCAGGTTGGCGACTCTTTTGAACCAGGAACAAGAGGCTAGTAGAAGATACATAAGCCCAAATGTGAAAACAATACTCCATACATGGGTGAATGGTAGCCTTATTTTCAAGCATAACTTTCTAGTATAGTAGAGAGAGCTCACTTTCTTCGCAACAGCCTTGGCAATACTCCCTGTTCCAACTCCTGTTCCCTGTGAACGTTAAGCCGAGGAGTTTGAAAGAAGTACTTTCAGGTAATGTATCTTCAGATATTGCTACTCTTGTAATTATTGAAAGCCTTGGTAGTATTGAATATCACCATCCATTTTTGTCCCCATTCCACTACAGATTGAAGGTCTTCCTCTAGTTTTTCTGCCATTGTCTTAGATATGTATTCCTTCGTTTTCCCCTCGTGCCTGTTATAGAGCATAGTGTCATCAGCAAATATACTCAAAAACAGTGAATTGTCGAAGTACGGAATAAATTGATCCATTCCTTTTTTGTTGTATTGAAAATTTTTTTTCCAAATATTTTTCATACCCCAAGTAATAAGTAAATTAATGTTTTTATGTGTTACAATGATAATTCTGTGTGAATGTCTGTTAGAAGGTAAATTGTCTCATTTCTAATCTATATATATAAAAGCGAAAATGTATGTATGTATGTACACTTTTCCTCGATGTCCACAAAAGGCTTCTTTAAGAGAAGCGCTCGCTCGCTTCAAAACTTCTTAAAACTTTTTATATCATCTATAAATTGTAATATCTCACACTTAACCATGGAGCTCGCCTGTCTATTTAATTTTATTGACTTTCAAACGTTAATTATTCCACATTTCCCGCATCGGCACGCGTTACATTCGGTTTTCGGTATAAAAAAAGCGAAACTTGACTCTAATCACTGGCTGAAAGTCAGTGGTCTCTACGGTAGCTTTCATTTCGAGATGAGGGAGCGGGTTTTTAAAAACAAACAAACCGATTTATTGACCTCATTAAAAACTTCTGCACAAAATGCTAACTGCTGAATACCTATCGCCATAAAAGTATTAAATTAAAGTAAAATATACGTTGATAATAATTATAATTAACTAACATTAATACAAAAAATAGCTTAAAGGATATCAAATAATTTATTATTACTTTAGAATTTTCAGATAAAATATAAAATAAATTAAGTATGTGATCAAATTTCAATATATTAGGATACAATAAAAAAAATAATAAAAATTGAGATATATTTGAATTCAATTAGAGTAGCGGAAATAACTATAGAAGGATAACTAATAGACATACTAGCTGTTCATTTGAATATTATAATTTAACTGATTATTGATAAATAAAACTCACACGTATAGATTAATTTATACTGAAATGTTTTAAATGTTAATATTTAATTTAATTAAATAATATAATTAAATTAATAGTACAAATTGGATTAATAAATAAATAATATTTAATAAAATATGAATAAAACTAGATAAATTATCAAGGTTTGTATTACTGTACACATAGATTCAAAAAAGTTGTCAAAAAACAAATATATAACAAATAAATGTTATTAAAGGCAAGATAAGTTACTTTTCTACCTAACTGGATATGTTTCTAGTGTTTTTATTTAATGTAACATGTTTATTCAGTTTAAAAAACAGTGTTTACCAATGTATTAGAAAATTTAAAATGGCGGCCAACTCTCTCTTGAACATGGTAAGTTTGGGAAAAGGATTTAAAAATTTTTTAAAATGCAAAATTCTGTTAAAAACCCACCGAATATATGTCAGCCTATGTTACGGTAACATATATTGAGCGAGTTTCTAAGAGTATTTTGTCTAGTTTTTTATTTATAACTCCTTTTTCCAAACTTACCGTATCAAGGAGAGAGTCGGGGGGGGGGCCATTTTAAATTTTCCAATACATCGGTAAGCACTATGTTTTTCGAGCTGAATAAACATGTTATATTAAATAAAAACACTAGAAAATTATCTAGTTAGGTAGAAAAGTAACTTATCTTGCCTTTGATAACATTTATTTGTTATATATTTGTTTTTTTGACAACTTTTTCGAATCTATGTGTACAGTAATACAAACCCAATTATCATTTATCAATATAATAAAAGAAAATAGAATAATATAACTACGTTTATTAAAGGGAAACAACTCATTTAAATTTAAAAGAATTACAGATCTTTAAATGTATTTAAGATAATTATGATAAAATATTACAAAGGGAAATTTTATATTAAATGTAAGATTAATGAAAAATAATTAAATGACAATAAAGAATTATAATTTATGTAATAATAAATTTAATTAAAATATTAATAAAACTATATATCTATCTAAAAGTGAACGTGTGTGAGTGTGTGTGTGTGTGTATACATTTCCCTACGCAATAACTGTCAATTTTTAGTCTACAGACTCAAAATTAGACATACAGGTTACTGAGATTTGGGAAAATCGATGTGATCGGTTTTTGGACAGAAATTTGGCGATTAAGGAGTTAAAGTTCAATGATTTGACCTTTGAGAACTCTACTAAACTCCTCCGACAATTTTGGGTCTACGCACTTGAAATTTTAGATATAGGTTCCTTGGACATGGATCTAACTTAATAACTTGATTTGAGCCCAAAACAATAAATTTTAAGGGGTCATAATAGGGGTCAAAGTTTTTAAAAAATTGACCTCTGCGGTCTCTTCCAAATTACTCAGACAATTTCTGGTCTAAATATTTGAAATTTTACATAAAGGGTATTCAGAGATAGGGCAAGCTTTTTCATAAGTTTGGGTCGAAAATTTTTAGTTACTAATATATAAATGTATGTATGTATGTATGTATGTATGTTTGCAAGTCTGCCTTAAACTTTCAATAGAGGCGATGGATTTTACTAAGATCAGTATCGTTTTAAAGTTCGACCTTTTATACGACAAATATTGAAAAATTGGCTAAAAACATTGATATCTTCCCCTTCAACTAGGCACTTTTCTACAGGGGGTGGGGGTCACTTTTTTCGCTGATATTTTTGAAAGTTATCCTCTCCTTTAGATTGTCTAGCCTTAATTTTTAAAAATGTCGCTTCCGGTTTGGCAGTGGTCGTAACAGCATAAACGTTAGGTTTTACCCCATTCTTTTCCTCCTTTGCGGTACGGGTTCGAGCCTGCCTTCCTACTACCACTTTTTTTTTTTTTTTGCTCAAACACCCGGGCAACGCCGGGCTGAAATGCTAGTATGGATATAAAATTCAGATAAAATCAACAATTGGTATAACTGGAAATAGAATATATATATGTTGTAATTAGCTTCGTATAAAATTAAATAAATATATAGATATATGTTATATATATTACAATTATGAATATTATCTAAGTAAATATATATAGATTAATTATGCATAAAAAATTAATAAAAACACTAAACAGAAAACTTTTTAGTGGTGTAATTAATACAATTTATCAATACAATTAATACAATTGATTAAATATGAATATTTAAATTTAAGCAACTTTACTTGAAAAATTCAAAATGGCCTAATAAAAGCTAAAATAAAAAGTAATTGCAACTTCTTTTCCAATTTTAGGATTTAGTAATCATGCCCAAATGTATTTTATTTTCTTTTGTTGGATTAATAGTTGCTAGTTCTTCTGGTGAGTTAAGGGCAAAATAGATTCATTGATTTATATAATATTTAAGTGAATGATTTTGTGCTACGAAATAGGTGCTGTCAAGAATTGTAAACGTCAATGTAATTAAAGGAATAAATTGTAAGATGGTCAACATCATGAAATTTGAAATATAGACTTTTGTCATTTATTTGTTATATGCTCTGTAATTACACTGAGCTTAATAAATTAAGGATTAGCATATAAAGAAAAAGTGATACATAACTGAAAAAATATTTCCACAAAATATATATATATATATATATATATATATATATATATATATATATATATATTTTGAATTTTTCAAGTAAATTTACTTAAATTTAAATATTCATATTTAATCAATTGTATTAATTGTATTGATAAATTGTATTAATTACACCACTAAAAAGTATTCTGTTTAGTGTTTTTATTAATTTTTTATGCATAATTAATCTATATATATTTACTTAGATAATATATATATATATATATATATATATATATACATACATACTCATGTATATAATCCACACATATATATAAATACATATATACACATGCACACATACATACACACACATATTTTATTTCTGCCAAGTTTTTTCAGCATATTCATTTGTAATAGCCTAAAAAGGGAAGAATCATATTTGTGGAAGGAAAGTGAAGGCAATTTAGCAGAAGGTGTAAATCTACAATAATACAAAGGAAATATTGCAATATATTTATTTTGAAACAGTCATAATATTGGATTTTAGTTACTTGTACATAAAAATGCATTACAATTCAACTTTGAGTTCTCCAACTTCTTTTCTGTTTATGGATACATGGCATTTTTATGGAATTGCAACCATACTTATGTGCATTTACCGCAGATTATTTGAAAACCATTAATTTCTGGAGATTTTCATTAACATATTCTGATTTCTTGCACAAAAATACACTTATATGGTAAATTTCATTGCTTAATCTTGTGTTTTAACAAAGATATAACATTTTTATTGAAAAAGGTAGAGTAAAAATGTGACAGAAACGCATATCGCCTTAAAGAGGAAAAAATATCCAAACGTGTGAAGCACAAAAATAGTCATAACTTCCTTGTTTTTAGTCAGATTTTAAAAATTTAAAAAGATTCTTTCTTTATTGAGCTTCTTCTATGTATACTATTATTGAAATATTTTATGCATTTTCAATTTTTTCATGTGCATTGCTATTTACATATAATGCAAACATATCTCTTGGCTCAACTCTTCACATAGTTCCCTGTAGACATGATCCCAATAGTAGCCCCTTGTGTCTGAGTAGCAGTACACCTTGCTTGATGTGAAAAAGATTAAAGAAAAAAAAAAAAAAAAATTATATATATATATATATATATATATATATATGGCGATTAAGCTACACTGAATATTCCGTGTTTCATCCACTCTAGGATTCTTCAGGCTTATAGAATCCTAGAGTGGATGAAATGTGGAATATTCAGTGTAGCTTAATCGCCATATATATTTTATAAATCACTAACTGGCTATACCTACGTATTGAGCACTTTTGAAGTAAATACTTAAAGATTATGCATAAATTTATACTTTCGTATATTAATTTTATGTGAGTACATGAAGTAGTTATATATATATATATATAGTAATATCTAAATACTTACAGGACCAACAGTGGGAGAAACAATGTTCTCTGAGGAAAACACACCATTGAATGGTACCATTTCTTGCAAGTCATCACAGATGCTTTCCATAATTATATCGGTATTTTCAACATTTTCTTCCTCCATGTTTGCCAGCATATCTAAATAGGATACACAATCAGATTTTGAAAAAAAAGTCAATCAGAAATACTAAAGTGCATGTCCCAGTAATGAACATATCCAATAATAATGAAAAACAATAAGGTAGAAAATTAATTATTAATGAAAATAGGTTTTAAAAAATTAGTGAAAATGGAGTTTTGCTAAATTGACCTAAGATTTTCAAAGATTTCAGAAAATAATTACCTCTCCTGTTATGATAATAATACCTCTTGTTTAGTTTTTTTTTAGCAAAACTCAATTATCACTAATTTTCTTTGAAAACTATTTTCATTTATAATTAGTTTTCTACCTTATCATTTTTCAAAATTTTTGAATATGTTAATTATTTCGACATGACAATTAAGTAGATACCATTGGGTTTGCTTGAAATTCAATATTTCAATTTTCGAATCTTGCTCTAATTGTGAAGAAGCACCAAAAATAATAAAATCTCCTAGTAAATTCAAAATGTTGATAGATGTTAACATGTTAGCAAGACCAAAGTTATGATCAGGAGAGAACGAATCGTTTATTTGAATCATAATTATTAAAAGGACTCATTAATTTAATCATAATTTGGCCACCATTTTAATCTCTTGACAAAAGCTAAAGATTATTCAGGTAAGGGAGATAATTTGATTAAACGTTCATTTAGTTTTCATAATTGGTCTAAGGGGAAGTAATTAAGGTTTTACCAGTATTTAGGTTAATTTTAAGGCCGAGAATGAAATTCGAAATATTTGATTGAAATATTTAGCATTACACAATAAAAAAACCCAAGGAATGCAATAAAAAGATCTAAAAACTTGTTGGATCTTATCTTGCTTGTCTCCATGCACACTGGAAAACGCAACCTTGGGTTTGGTTTTGAATCGGTTCCGATTTTCCCTAAGCTGCCCCCCCCCCCCAAAGTACAATATAATTCATAATTGAGCGGAGAAGTTTTGATACGATATTTCAGACCTTGCCACAACACATGGCAAGAACTCTTAATATTCACGAACATTCTATTCCTCCTATTGCTGTAATCCTCTATACTTAAACAAATATTAAATATCTTTTGTGTGAATGTACACCTCTTAGTCTTTATTTATTTATTTATTTTTTTTTTGCATAACATGTCTCTCATTATGAACACCGCAATAAAAAAAAAAAAATGAAGATTTTACAAATGGTGACCCCCAAAATGATCTCGATAACCCTTTATCCATGTTTTTTTTTTTTTTTTTTTTTTTTTTTTTTGACACGGTGGTCACCACGGTTATCTATTTTTTACAGGGTGGTCACCACTGTTGTCTATGTAAATCAAGACAAACCCCATCAGTCAAGAGGGAAAGTCTACAGAATATGATTGCATGTTAGCTTGCTCCTACTTGTCTCCCCACGAGAGCAAAATGAGACACAAGAATATTTTAATTTTTTTTTTTGCCATATATATATATATATATAGATATATATAGATATATATAGATAGATAGAGAGATTTTATTCTTTATATCAATACAGTCATATCTTGCTACGATGTGCAGACCGTTTCAATGATATTTGATTTCATCAGGCAAGAAAAATTAGGATACAAAAATTAAAATGGTTCCAGACCTTTTCAAATTTTGGCAATAAGCAAAAAATTAAAGTTCTTAAGAACTTTAATTTTTGCTCATAGTCATGGCATTATTTCTCTCCTCAAAATTTGAAAAGGTCTGGAACCTTTTTAATTGTTGTATTTTAATTTTTCTTGCCTGATGAAATCAAATATGATTGAAACAATCTGCACATCGTAGAAAGATACGACTGTATTTACATAAAGAATAATATATATATAATTCGGTCTCTTTAATTGAGCACTATCTACGACCCTTGTTGAAATTCAATTATTCTTAATTTTCGGGTATCTTTCTACCGGGAATATATATATATATATATATATATATATATATATATACACACACACACACACACACACACACATACACATACATGCACAGTGTGGAACGATAAAATTGTCGCCATAAAAAAAAAAAAAAAAAAAAAAATTCCATTTCCACTTGATGAAAACCAGTTTTCTTTTTTTGTTGTAGACTATCTACTAGTTGGCCAGTTGTGTACAAATCCCCTAGAGCGATAGGATCCTTCTATCATGTCTGACACAATGAGTGAGATTGGAGATGCATTGCTGTACAAAACATGCTTTCTACCGATCCAAGTTATGACAACAGGACCATTGCCAGCACCCTCAAAATGCAAATCCGTTTAATGCTTGGTGTGATTATAAGTAAGCGCTACATCATGCTACCTCACCTCGTTGAAGTCAGCTTGAAAGTCAACACCAAAGTGTACTTAGATGTGCTGAAGAGTGTGGTCATCCTCTGGTGTAATCAGATGGCCGCTGGCAAATCCTGGGTGTGGCAGCAGGACTCGGCACCCGCCCGCAAGTCCACCTGAACTCGCTGTATTACTTCATTTGGTCATATGTCGAAAACATCACCAACATGACCTCCCACAACACCAAAGCCTGATCGGCGTCATCTGCTGAGCTTCTACTAACACTTATATCAAGTCGGTGACTGAGGCTGAAGGCGGCTACATAGAATAGATGTCAACTCTACTACATAATCAAGTTATCTGAATTGATTTTTTCAATAACAATTTTAAAATAAAAATAAAATTCTTGGCCGTTGGGTCAAGATCAAAGTGTAGTATCTGTTCTACAGATGCTACACTTCAATTTCTTGTTCTCTGTTAGTGGAGGAGAAATCCTTCATGACTGAGACAATTTTTATTTTTTGTTCCTTCTCTCCACATTAAAAAACGACCCTGGTGTCTAACTCTGTCCAGTGGGGAGGCATTGTAAATAGGAACAATTTTAAAATAAAGATGCAGTGTTGTTTCCTTCAGGATCACAAATTTATCATTCTATCATATATATATATATATATATATATATATATATATATATATATATATATATAAAAATGTATATATGTAAAAATATTTTTAACCTTTATATATCTAATTTTAAACAAGAATGTAAATATAATAAATACTAATCATAGTGGGGGTGATAAGTAGTTAAATGGATTAATCCTAATCTTATAAATACAAGACTGATAAATTAAAAAATTAAAAAAATGTATCCATTTTAAATGTGGAAATTGATGAATCGCACAGGTAAGAAATTCATTTTTATAGTATGAATAAGGTTAGTAATTGCAATTAAGAATAGGAAATTGGATCAAATGTTTGTAACATGTCTTCTTCCTAAGATTAAGGGTGGTGGTGTTTGATCAACACTGCTGGAGAGTCATGATGTAATATACTGTTTTGTTTTTAAATCCCCGAAACAGTGTTTCATGGTAAACAACTGATGATCCCTTGAAAAATAAATTATTGGTATTATAGTAAATTCGAGAGCGAGTTGATGCAGTGATTGCAGGTGATTAAATGACTTACTGACTAGATGGTTTTCTAACCAATGATAAAAAATATTTTTTTGTATAGTTTTAAAGGTTAAAAACTTCAAAGACTATATATATATATATATATATATATATATATATATATATATATATATATTACTTACTCAAACAAATGATATCATAAAGAAAGAATGGTAGTCATCGAAAAAAGAAAGAAAAAAAAATAATGTCACATCATAAAGAATCAGTGGTAATAGCAAAAGCTTAGACATGTTTGTTTAAACCCTTTTTTTTAATGGAATATGCTCCAGACAAGACATAAAACCACTTGATGTAAGGAGCTAAAAAAAAATAAAAAATACTTCCAGGTCAAAAACTAGCAAACAATATGTGTTATTATATATAGATAGATTCCGACGTAAAAAACAGCAATTCTTTCCCCTTTGTCAGAAACATCGTTCATGAATTGAAATAACTAAAAGGAAAATAAGGGAGCAAGAGTTATGAAGCTGTCAAAAGTATTGTTTAGTGTCAATTGTCAAAGTGGACTGCTATCTCTCTCTCTCTCTCTCTCTATATATATATATATATATATATATATATATATATATAAATAAAAAAATATCTTTTCTTTGGTTGGCCAAATTTTAAAGAAAGGGAATTTCACTATAGTTAGGCATTTTAAAACACTAAAATGGCTGACATGCGAAAGATGGTTAGGGTTACTGATCCTGGGACAATGTTTATTTTTTTGGTCAGTCGATAAGAAGTTTTTTTCCTTCTTTCTTTAAGGGCAATTTTAGAAAAAAAAAAATGTTTTTAATCATATTAATTTTTCAAAAGAGCTGAATCCTGAAAAATATATGCATGTTTTAAATTATCCTGGAAAGCCTTCTGCTCAAATAGTTTCTTTCCTCAAACTGTTAGACTTTGGAATTCCTTCCCAAACTGTTCAGATATGCAGAAGTTCAAGTGTAATGTGAACAGACATCTTACTGTTCAACTCCCTACATAATATCACTGTAAATTTTGTCACAAATAGTAGCCCCTTACATCCAAGTGGCACCGTGTCTTTTTGGGGATAAAAAAGCAGTATAATGAAAAAAAAAAAGGGGGAGGAGGTAAGGTTATAGTTTATTAAGACACCATGTAAGTATGACAATATATCATATTATGTGATCCATTATTATCATTTAAAAAAAAAAAATTAACATGCAATCAGGATAGTGAAAAGCAAGTTGAATGCTCACACATAATGATTGATAAGAAAAACAAAACACATTTGGCTTTTACAGCAATATACATCATGTCCTCACATTGCTTGAAACAAAAGGTGTGAAGAGACAGGAAATACTCTTTATGACACTTACACATGTATATGCATACATACAAAATGTTTTTAAAAATACATACTTTTTTTATATAGCATTTTACTTTAGTTGAACTCCACAGAAAACAAAGCACCTCAATTTTTTTTTTTGAGCTAACACTTGATCCCTACATGAGATACATAGATATTTGAGTATTCAATTAAATGTGAGTACTCAAATTAAATGTGAGTATTCAATTAAATGTGAGTATTCAATTAAATGTGAGTATTCAATTAAATTTGAGCCTTCAATTAAATTTGAGCCTTCAATTAAATTTGAGCCTTCAATTAAATTTGAGCATTCAATTAAATTTGAGCATTCCATTAAATTCTACTTTACTTCTCAAATCTTAAGTTCTTCTTCTTCAGGTATCAGGTCTGTTATTGCAAACATTGACGATCGTGACTCTCCAGTCCCCTCTGCATTCGATCTTTCTAATGAGATCCATAGTCGGATTTCCAGTGACCCTGTTGAGACTGTCAGTGAATTTTGTTGTCTTCCTCTCTTCTTTTTTCCGGCAATTTTTTTTCCTAACATCAAGCTTTTTTCCAAGCCATCTTCCCACAAAGAACTTTAACTGTCTGGCATGGACAGTATTGCAGGGCTCTGCATTTGCAAGTGATTTTTCAAAGTGGTGACTAGAAATAATGAAACGCTTGTCTTTTGGCGATTGTGTTTCTTTCACTGACAATCTTCCAAATCTACTGAATTGAATCAATAAATGTGTGTACAGGGTTCTACATTGCGAGTGAGACAATTGCATTTTGCAAGTGATTTTTCCAAGTGGTGACTAGAAATAATGAAACATTTATCTTTTAGCGATTGGATTTCTTTCACCGACACTCTTGTAAAGCTCACTACTGAGTGAAAAAGATCTTTTCAACTTTTTATTTTATTTTTTTTAATAAAACGAGCAAAGTCAAATTATTTAAATAAAAGGTTTAACAAACTAATATAATTTTTTTTAACAAGGGCTGTTTAAAAAACATCTGAGAAAATTCGAAAGTTTATACTTTCAAGTATCAACATAAAATTCGGTATATATTAAGAATCACACTTATTAAAAAAAAAAAATCTTTATGATGCACATACTCGTCATAGAACAAAGATGTCATATTCTAAAAATCATGTGGGTTTGGCTAGTAACTTTTCTATCTGGCTAGTAAACGAAAAGATAAATTTCTCCGTAGAGCCCTGTATTGAGTAGTGACCTGGTGTAGTAAGCTTTGGAAGATACAATTACCAAAAGATAAGCGTTTCATTATTTCTAGTCGCCACTTTGAAAAATCACTCGCAAGTGTGACTGTTTCACTCACAACGTAAAGCCCTGATAGTATAGTTTTTCTTCCTATGTCTGCCTATGAGATTCGTAGAATTCTCTTAAAAAAAAACATATCTTCACTGTTTGTAAACGACTTTCAGCTGCCTTTGCTACTGTCCAACATTCACAACTATAAAGAAGAACTGACCATATTCATCTTGAAGACGAACATATGGTTAATCTTGAGTTATTACTAAAGAATTAATTAAAGAAAAAACATTTATTCTCCTCTTATTAATCGACCACTTAATTATGTTGTATAATATACCTTTCTTGTAATCTCTTGGTCTTACTGAATTCCAGAACATCTAGTCTGGTGGAGTATCCATCTTAGTGCTGTTATTATTTGCAACACTCAATTTTCGCTAATTGTCTTCAAAAACTAGTTTCATTAATAATGAAATAATAATTAATTTTCTACCTTATCGTTTTTTATAATTTCTGGATACGTTCATTGCTGTAAAATAATTTAGTAGGTACCATTGGTTTTACTTGAAATTTAATGTTTCGATTTTCAAATTTCACTACAATTGTGGCACAATGAAGAAGCTCCCTTTTTTGTGGAGGGGGGAGCTTGGGGCTTCTACATCAATAAACCTTGTGCACAACTAGTTCTATACTTGTGGGGAAGTATGCGTGTGTAATGCAGGTGTTGTGATTTTCAAAATGTCAGAATATATCAACCAGGTTTGACTAACAGTTGTTATGAAACTCGATTGTGTCAAAACAATCTGGGACCCCAGAATTCAAAAGGTCAAATCCGAAAGAATTTGTCATCAAGACCTAAAAAAAAACTAAACAATTTTCAAGCGTTATGTATATTTCTTTCTCTCTCTCTCTCTCTCTTTCTCTGTCTTTCATTCTCTTTTTCTCTCTTTCAATGACGAAAGAGAGAAAAATCGAATGATAATTGTATTGTTTCAAACTGTTGAAGCTTGAAGCTTGTGTGCGACGGACGCATACGGTAGTTTAACTGCACAAGTTGGGTCTCAATAGATCTTAACTAAATATGCTCCTCCAGTGTTAAATAAAAGAATTATATTGTTATAAAAATGCCTTAAATGCCTATGAAAATGGAAGAGGGGGAAAAGGGCATCAAGACTTAACTTTTTTTATTCTGTTAAGCCTTGACATACATCTTTTGCTTTCTAGGTCTGGAGTCTAAAAATGTCACTTAATCCCCTTTTAAATTTAACATTTTATTTTTATTAAAATAAATATATTTCTTTAATTCTTCCATTTTAGAACCAGGCGCTTTCAGTAGTACACAAACTTTACTACGTTGCCTAACAAGGACTTTTGGTCCTTACCGACCAATTGTCTGAAACATTATACTCAGTGTAGCGACTATGTAATATTTGTCTATATAAATAAAAAATATTATATTTTGCTCTTTTTTATTGAGCATTCTTAATAACCTCGTTTTAATTCACAAGTTTTCCCTCTTGAATTCCTTTAACTTGGCAATTTTATAAGTTCCAAATATCGACAACTATTGATCAGAATTCAACAAATGAAGGCTCCTTAGAAAGGTAATGACCTAAATTGTGTAGTAGGCTATGTAACATTTGTCATTAAGGTCGCGCATTAAGGGGATTATCCATCATCCAGAGCCTATTTTTGGAATTTTTTTTAAAGCCATAAAATGTTTCAATCATAGTCATTTGTTTTCCTAGTTTTGCATATGAATTACAAAGTATCTGATATTTCCCTAAAACCTCTGGCAGTCATGGAGGGTAGACTAAAACTTGCTGCTATGGTTTCAAATGATCTGAAATAACAGCAAGGGGAGACTTGATTCCAAATATTTCTCATGTTATATCTCTCCTCATAAAGTAAATTTCACAGTGTATAAAGATTATTTGATACTGGAGATATTCATAATCGTATCCTATTTCCAAAAAAGGGGAGATATAACATATGAGAAATATTTGGAATCAAGTCTCTCCTTACTGTTATTTCAGATTATTTGAAACCACAGCTGCATGTTTTAGTCTCCCCTCCATCAAGACCAGAGGTTTTGGGGAAATATATATTTTGAAACATCTGTTCTCATCAGATCAGTGAAGTTTAACAACGATGAGCCTGGTGAATACCAGATGGGTGATCACTTGGGAACACTAGGCACTGTATCGGCTATCCACTTATCTCAGCATTGTTTCCAGTCATCCTGAACATATATTACTTGCAACTGGAATTAAAACAGTGCTAACTCAGGAGAGGTGGTGTTGGAGATTATGCAACTCTTGCTACAACAATAATTTCACACGCAGGCACCCTTGAGTGGATATCCATAGTCTGTCAAGACTGAATGGAGCCTTAAAATATTACTAAAAAGTCTGTGGACCTTGTTTGCTTATCCATGCATTAAAATGGAGATGGAGGATAACCATGCACAGTTGATGATGCCACAAAATGATGAAATCAATCTGCAAAGTCTCCTATGAGATTTGGGTCATGAGTCATAGACAAACCTCACTCTACAAACCTCACTCTGGAAGGGCTTGCATACTACTGAAATATTGTGGGTCTTGCTGGTTTGTCATTGTGCATACTGAATGAGGTCACAAAAGAATGATGTCAGCCATTCAAACAGAGACATGGGAGAAACCAGACACAGTGGATGATATTACAAATGATGTTGCTACCCATCAAACACGAGAGAGAAAATGGAGTAGAGGTAAAACTTTATGATATTCGGGTCAAGAGCAACCATTCAGAATTTAAGAAAAACTGTTTGGTCTGAATATTTCTTTTTAAATTCCCATAATTTAAATATTTGTCGATTTTACAATATTTGTTCTGATTCTAAACTTTATCTTGTCTGTCCTCGGTTTGTGAAGGAGAAGTCCTTCTATACTGAGGCAATTTTAATTAACTTTGCTTTCGTAGAGAGGCAAGTATTCTTCTTTTTTGTTTTTGTGTGGAAAATTTTCTTACTATATTTTTTTATTTTTTAGAATCACTCAAAATAAAGGCAATAAATCTTTAAAATAAAATTCTCCATATTGCTTAAAATATGGGATATGTAAGAGTGGTGCTTCCATATTATAATAACGGAAAAAATATTGAATTTCAAGTAAAACAAATGGTACCTACATAATTGTCATGTCGCAAATAGTAACATATCCAAAAATTATGGAAAACGATAAGAGAAAAACTATTATTCATGGAAAACAGTTCCGATAAGAATAAAAATGTTTGATAAGGTTAGATGCTGGGTTGGACATATTGGGTCACGTGACATAACCAAAGGAGAAATACCTCAGAGCTAATAGCAGACAGAATTTTTAAAAATACCTTTTTAACGGTTTGAATTTTTAATCTATCTTCTATATATCTATAAAAACAGAGATGTGTGTGCCACAGACGATTTCTGATTGGTTAATCCAATAATCACATCTCCTAAAAAACTATGGTTCCTACGCTCTTACCTTTACCATAAAATATTATGGCTTTATTTATTGTCCATCTTGGAAGGGTTTAATTTTTTCATAACTTGTTATTTACAAATTAAAAAAATACGAAACTTACACAATCTAACAATCCAACCTACGACATCACGGCCGCCATTCTGGTGCTAGCCGCAGACACGTACACACAACACGAAAACAATGTTTTGAAAATCTAGCAAAAATTAATTTTCCTGAAATTTTTCAATATTTAATAATAAATTATGCCGGCTGATAAAATTTTAAAACTTTTTTTTAAAGCTAGAAAGATAAAATTTAAAAATACTTATTTTTATGTAAAACGCGCGTTCACTCGTGGTATTTTCATTTTCGGGTTTGTATTACTGTACACATAGATTCGAAAAAGTTGTCAAAAAACAAATATATAACAAATAAATGTTATCAAAGGCAAGAAGTTACTTTTCTACCAAACTGGATATATTTTTTGTGTTTTTATTCAATGTAACATATTTATTCAGCTCGAAAAACGGGTTTTTATTACTGTACACATAGATTCGAAGAAGTTGATAAGATACAAAACAATATGCATAATATAAACACAGCACGAAAACACGCACACACACGCACACACACTCACGTCCACTACCGTCCTTGGCTACGTCACGTTGTTATGGCAACACGATAAATACACAGTAAATTTGATTGTCTTCATTTCTACGCAAATATTACGCAAATATAAATCATATAGAATATCTGTATGAATATAATTACACGTAATAGTTAAATAAAGATGATCATCGTATAAGAGAACCGAAAAAAAAAACTAATAGGGAATTAATTAAAAACGATAAAAAATATGCACATTAGCTAGATCTTTTGTAGATGAATGCAATTCCACGACTCATAAATAACAAAGTTGTATTTTCTTTTTAAATAAATAGAAAAAAGGGGTGTTGATAAGACTATCAATACACACAAAAAAATATAGATTTATTTTTGGGTAAAGTTCCCCCGGGTTTTCCTTTCACTTCAGTAAATAATGGTCTTTTGTTATATATATGGCGTACTATTATCCTTATATATGATGTTTATGTTTATATATATACTAGCAATCGGTGCCCGGCGTTGCCCAGGTGTTTTGAAGTGTATGCTGAGGAAAAAAAAATGGTCAATTTTTTTAAACTTTGACCCCTATTATGACCTCCTAACATTTATTGTTTAGGGATCAAGTAAAGTTAATAAGTTAGATCCATGTCCAAGGAATCTATATATAAAATATCACGTGTTCAGACCTTAAATTGTAGGAGGAGTTTGGTAGAGTTCTCAAAGGTCTAATTGTTAAATATTGACTACTAAATCGCCAAATTTCTGTCGAAAACCTATCACATCGATTTTCCCAAATCTCAGTACCCTGTATATCAAATTTCGAATCTGTAGGCTTAAAATTGACAGTTTTAGCGTAGGGAAATGCACACAGACGCACAGACACACACAGACACTATCACTTATACATATATATAAACATAAACATCATATATATAAGGATAATAGTACGCCATATATATAACAAAAGACCATTATTTACTGAAGTGAAAGGAAAACCCGGGGGAACTTTACCCAAAAATAAATCTATATTTTTTTTGTGTGTATTGATAGTCTGGTACTTATACAGTTTAGTGACGACATTAAAAAATGGAAATATTGAAAAAAAAATTTTATTGTACGTAACTGTTATAGACTGAAGTTCTCCGAAAAAAAATTTCACTTCATTTGATCAAGTAGTTTTTTTTTACAGCGAAAAACAATGATTTATCACGGCTACGTCAACGTGGCCATTTTGGAAATGTTATTGCAGGCCCAGGAATTCCCCAAGGGCAGGTAACTGCCGTACATAGCAGAATACCTCCATTTTAGGCCAATCTAGCCCTTTCCCCCCCACCCCACCAGAATGAGATTTTTTTTTTTTTTTTGCGAAGACAGATGCCATTTTTGGGGTGGTTTTTTTTTTTTCTAATTTGTAACAGAAGTAAATAAGCGAAGTTTCGAAGTTATCCATGCGTGTCCAACTGAGCATGTTTCGAAAATAATCTCGTATAAAAATTCTTCAATTCTTTGCATTCTTCAATTTCTTTGCATATTCAATAGTATTCTTATTTAAAAAAAAAAAAAACCCAAAAAAATTGCAGATATAAAAAAAAAAAAAACCTAAAAAAATTGCAGATGTGTTGTGCGCATCTCAATATGGCGAGAAAAAAAAAGGCTAGATTGCGAAATTTGGCCTAAAATGGAGGTATTCTGCTAGGTACATTTCCAAAATGGCCACGTTGACGTCGTCGTGATAAATAATTGTTTTTCGCTGTAAGAACAAAACCACTTGATCAAATGAAGTGAAATTTTTTTTCGGAGAACTTCAGTCTATAACAGTTACGTACAATAAAATTCTTTTTCAATATTTCTATTTTTTAATGTCGTCACTAAACTGTATAAGTATCGATAGTCTTATCAACACCCCTTTTTTCTATTTATTTAAAAAGAAAATACAACTTTATACAAATTCCCTGTTAGTTTCTTTTTCGGTTCTCTTATACGATGATCATCTTTATTTAACTATTACGTGTAATTATATTCATACAGATATTCTATATGATTTATATTTGCGTAATATTTGCGTAGAAATGAAGAAAATCAAATTTACTGTGTATTTATCGTGTTGCCATAACAACGTGACGTAGCCAAGGACGGTAGTGGACGTGAGTGTGTGTGCGTGTGTGCGCGTGTTTTCGTGCTGTATTGTTGGTAGTAGTAGTAGTACTAATAATCTGTACCGCGTTTGCTTTCTTGTTGTGTGAATGGCGGACGTTGAGTCAGAGGTTGGATTGTGAAGTTTCGTATTTTTGTAATTTGTAAATGGCAAGTTAGAAAAAAATTAAACCCTTCCAAGATGGACAATAAATAAGACCAAAATATTTTATGGTAAAGTTAAGAGCGTAAGAACTATACTTTTTTAGGAGATGTGATTATTGGATTAACCAATCAGAAATCGTCTGTGGCACACACATCTCTGTTTTTATAGATAGACTAGCAATCGGTGCCCGGCGTTGCCCAGGTGTTTTGAGGTTAATGCTGAGAAAAAAAACGGTCAATTTTTTTAAACTTTGACCCCTATTATGACCTCTTAACATTTATTGTTTAGGGATCAAGTAAAGTTAATAAGTTAGATCCATGTCCAAGAAATCTATATCTAAAATATCACGTGTTTAGACCCAAAATTGTAGGAGATTGGTAGAGTTCTCAAAGGTCAAATCGTTGAATATTGACCACTTAATCGCCAAATTTCTGTTGAAAACCTATCACATCGATTTTCCCAAATCTCAGTACCCTGTATATCAAATTTCGAATCTCTAGGCTTAAAATTGACAGAGTTTTAGCGTAGGGAAATGCACACAGACACTATCACTTATGTATATATATATAAACATAAACATCATATATATAAGGATAATAGTACGCCATATATTTAACAAAAGACCATTATTTACTCAAGTGAAAGGAAAACCCGGGGGAACTTTACCCAAAAATAAATCTATATTTTTTTTGTGTGTATTGATAGTCTTATAAGCGAGTAATATATAAATCAGCCACCTTGATTCTTAACCAAACAGAAAGTTCTAGTTGGGGGATTTCCCACTTTTTTATGATAGCGAGGCCAAATTTCGCGAATTTGGCCTTTTTTAAAAGCAGTTTGGCCTTCAAAAGTTCTGTTTGGACTTTTTCTTCACCGATGAAATCTGGAGACGCAACGGGAATTTTCGGAAAAAAATGTTGTTACTATGCACATCTATGTATTGAAATACAAATTGTGGCAAAATTTCAGGAAAAACTAATGGATGGTTCTCTCGCAATAGTCCGGACAATTCGCTAAATTATCTCGTCAAAACCTTAAATCTCGAATCTTTGTGCATTTTTTTTTGGGGGGGGGGCTAATTTGGCATAATAGTGTCCATTTAATAGTATTATCTTGAATAAATAAAAAAATAAGGAAAATTACCAAAAAAAACAAACAAGAACAACAAAAGTGTGCCGTATTTTTAAAAGTTTTATTGCGTTGTTTTTATTTGCTTTTTTTATTTCATCGGTGAGGAAAAAGGCCAAACAGAAATTTTGAAGGCCAAACTGCTTTAAAAAAAGGCCAAATTTGCGAAATTTGGCCTCGATATAAAAAAAAAAAAGGGAAATCCCCCTACTTGAACTTTCTGTTTAATTAATAATGACTCGCTTGTAGCGTTGATTTTTTTCTTTTTTCGCTATAAAAAAATAACTACTTGATGAAATTACGTGATTTTTTCTGTAGGAAAACTTTATCCCATGACGAGTACGTACAATATATATTTTTTTAAATATTTCCATTTTTTAATGTCAATGGAAAACTGCACAAGTAACCAAACCCGAAATGTAAAGACCATGAGTGAACGCGCGTTTTTTTTTTTAGTTTAGTTTCATAATGGCGGCCGTGATGTCGGAGGTTCGATTGTTAGATTGTAGTTTCGTATTTTTTTAATTTGTAAATCGCAAGTTAGGAAAAAATTAAACCCTTCCAAGATGGACAATAAATAAAGCCATAATATTTTATGGTAAAGGTAAGAGCGTAGAAACCATTGTTTTTTAGGAGATGTGATTATTGGATTAACCAATCAGAAATCGTCTGTGGCACACACATCTCTGTTTTTATAGATATATAGAAGATATATATATAAGTGATAGTGTCTGTGTGTGTCTGTGCGTCTGTGTGCATTTCCCTACGCTAAAACTCTGTCAATTTTAAGCCTACAGATTCGAAATTTGATATACAGGGTACTGAGATTTGGGAAAATCGATGTGATAGGTTTTTGACAGAAATTTGGCAATTAAGTGGTCAATATTCAACAATTTGACCTTTGAGAAGTCTACCAAACTCCTCCTACAATTTAGGGTCTAAACACGTGATATTTTATATATAGATTCCTTGGACATGGATCTAACTTATTAACTTTACTTGATCCCTAAACAATAAATGTTAAGAGGTCATAATAGGGGTCAAAGTTTAAAAAAATTGACCTTTTTTTTTTTTCCTCAGCATACACTTCAAAACACCTGGGCAACGCCGGGCACCGATTGCTAGTTATATATATATTTCAAGGGTAATTCTTGGCCTGAAGATGTAATCTCCCCAATAACGGGTGATTACAGAAACATGTATGCACATATGTAGCTGTCAATGTTTGTATAAATAAATTTAATATATATAACTGATTGAATTTGTGAGAAACTGAAAACTTAATTACATCCTCTGTTAACTCTCTAATTCAAATCGGTAGATTTTGAAGTACTTTTTTTAGTTTAAGCAAGACATTAAAAAATGAAAATATTGAAAAAAAGATTTTGAAGTACTTTTTTTAGTTTAAGCAAGACATTAAAAAATGAAAATATTGAAAAAAAGATTTTGAAGTACTTTTTTTAGTTTAAGCAAGACATTAAAAAATGAAAATATTGAAAAAAAGATTTTGAAGTACTTTTTTTAGTTTAAGCAAGACATTAAAAAATGAAAATATTGAAAAAAAGTTATATTGTATACACTCATTATGGAATAAAGTTCTCATACAAATAAGTCACTTAATTTGATCAAGTAGTTTTTATTTTTTTTTACAGAGAAAACTCAAACTTTAATGAGATCTATTGTGTCGCAGCCATCTTGTTTTTCGCGGATGAAGGGGGGGCGTCAGGGGAGATAACTCCAATCACCATTTAAAGTTTGTCAAAATTTGACGAGATTATTTTGAAACATGGGCAGAAAAAATACCTACATAAATATTTTAGGGCCCCCCCCCACACACACACACTTATTTTACAGTTTCTCTGTCCTTTTTTAATCCCTTTTTCATTTTGTCTTTTGTTAATTACTTTTTTTAGTTTAAAAACATACCCCCTCCTCGCCCCCGGCAATAGGCATCTCATTAAAATTTGATTTTCCTCTGTAATAAAATAAAATAAAATAAATAAAAATAAAAAATACTAGATCAGATTAAGTTATTTTGGTATTTTTTTTTAGATTAGGTCCACCCACCTCTACAATTTTCTTTTAAATGACGACTTTTATTGGTTTTCAACTATGCTGAATACGGAAATCGCATTGAAATTTTGCAGAAATAAGTAGTTATCGAGATATAAAAAGTTGTTTTATGCATTTTATTCTTTGGCGGCCATCTTTTTCACGTGCGCAGATTTGTTTATGGCGCGCGCACTCGCGTAAAAAGATGGCCGCCAAAGAATACAATGCATAGTACAACTTTTTATATCTCGATAACTACTTATTTCTGCAAATGCGATTTCCATATTCAGCATAGTCGAAACCTATTAAAGTCGTCATTTTAAAGAAAATTGTGGAAGTGGACCTAATCTAAAAATTTACCGTTATTTTTTTTATAAAAACTTAATTCCATAACGATTACGTACAATATAATTTTTTTTTTCTCTCAATATTTTCATTTCTTAATGTCTTGATTAAACTGTACAAGTACCAATTTGGAAACCAAAACATCTTTTCTTTCATTAATAATTGTTTTTCTACTTTATCGTTTTCCGTAATTTTTGGATATGTTACTATCTGCGACATGAAATTTATGTAGGTACCACTTGTTTTACTTGAAATTTAATTTTTTTTTTCATTAATATAGAAACACCAACTTTGTTTTTGTTGTAGCTTATACGCTATGATCCACGTTGACAATTAAATGTAATAATAAACGTTGAAAAAAAATAGTAAAAATAGATTAAAAAATATTAATCTTAACCTTTTGGCTAGAAACAAATTGTACTACCTGTTCCAATACCATACTTTATCTCTTCTGTTCTTACACAGCGAGGAAAAAAATCTTTCTAGACTAAGGCAATTTAAATTTTTGTTCCAAATCTAGAGTTACCTTTTTTGGCGGTGGGTGAGGATGAGGATCTCCCACATTAAAACTGAAAGCCTACGGAAAGAGTCTTAGTTATTTTTCTATTTAGTTAAAACGACTAATTATTTAAAAGACTTTAGGGAACTCATGACTCTTCTGACTCCCAATTTTTCGTCTGCTAAAATTTAAATCACGTGATTACGATGTAGCGTTAATAAAATAAACCATTCATTCAGGTGCCGCTTGTTATGGATTTAGCTGGATACGATATTAAAAAATCACTTTATTGGTACTTATGCACTTGTTTTACCGGGCTGGCGGGTGTATTCTGTGCTTTCACCTAACAATTTAATAAACAAAAAGATATCGTAAAACTTGAATTTCGGTAACACGCAATTTCTTTTCCGAGGGACGAGGGACCGTTTGAATACATTGATTTAAATTTAAAATGTTGTGTAATTATTTTCTAAGAGTTGGTGAATTCTGAATTGTTTGCCCCCCCCCACTTCCGATCGCCTTTCCGATCCCTTTTCCCGCTTTAGCTTAGTGTTTGATCGAGAATAATCTGATTAAAAAAAGTAAAAAGAAACGAAAAAAAGTAAAAAGAAACGAAAACAAAAAAAGTTAAATTAAAGTTTTATATTTTTGTGACGAAATACTTCTTTTTTTAAGTGCAAGCAAATTTTTTTTATTGTGAAATTAAGAATGAATCGAAGAAATAGAGCACAAGCGTAACCAATTAAAAAAAAAAATTATAATTACACACTTTAAATTTAAATCAATGTATTCAAACGGTCCACCATTCGCCCATGCATGAAGTATTGTTGTTTCATACGGACTGGTGATTTGGTGCAATGGTTCATGCATCTAACCACTAGTTTCCCCCTCTTAGATAGGATCCAAAAAAGAGTTTTCACTCTATTATAGTTTCCACTTTGTCAACTAATCTCCAACCCCTGTCCCATCGCTCGCCGCAATGTTGCATCTCTGTGCCTGTTTTACAAATATTTTAATGGAATCTACTCGGATAAACTCGTTGGACTTGTGCCTCCTCGACGTACATATCCCCGACAACCCCGCTTAGCAACAAACTTCACTGTTGAGATCCCTAAATGTCATAAAGCTTTCTATTCTAATAGTTTATTTCCTCGAACAGCTAGACTTTGGAATTCCCCTCCTGCTACCTGCTTCCATAGCTGTATTAAGTACAGCCTGTACTTATATGCAGATGTTTAAATGTAACGTAAACCAAGATCTTGTTAATCTTTCTTAAGCACGGTCTCAAATAATAGCCCCAAGTGGCGATATGTGCCTTATTATAGGTGAACGTGAGAAAGAGAGAGAGAGAGAGAGAGAGAGAGAGAGAGAGAGAGAGAGAGAGATCGCAAGTAAGCTACTCCAAATTCTTGGCCTTTTGGTCAAGATCAAAGTGTAGTGTCTGTTCTTCAGATGCGGCACTTCCATTTCTTGTTCTCTTTCGGTGGAGGAGAAATCCTTCACGACTGAGACAATTTTTTATTTTTTTGTACCTTTTCTCCACGTTAAAAAACAACCCTGGTGTCTAACTCTGTCCCGTCGGGAGGCATAGTAAATACTAAATAGGTACTCCAAATTTTCTGTTTTATCTCCGTAAGGAACCGTCAGGCTAATAAAATGTAAAAATATAGTTTACCCTTTTCTATAACTTCAACATGGTCTTGTATCCAAGATATAAACTGTGGCAGCAATCTTGGGTGCATTTTTGTTAAAAGTTTATGAAATTCGTTTGCTCCTTCTTCCAAATTCATCTTGAACACATGTAAAAGAAATAAACATTGAACGTTCTCAAATCCGACTTCCGGTTTGTCGTTGTTATCGTTTGTTACGTACTTGAAGAAAAACAGCGTTGCCAGCCTATAAACATTGCAGCTGAAGCTGTGTGTGTGTGTGTGTGTGTGTTTTAAAGAAAGACAAATTGAAAGCTTTAGAAAAAAATAAAATGCAAGTAAAAACTTAGCTTTTTAAGATATTAGTTTCCTATTGTTTTTTTGTTTTTTTAGCGGTGATGAACTATATATGTCCCCTATGAAATTGAAATCGTGAGAAATTCAGAAATTGAAATATTGAATTTCAAGTGAAATCAATGGGCTCTATTGTCGTGTCACAGTAATGAACATATTTAAAAATGATAAAAATGGCAGAAAATTAATTATTAATGAGAATATTTTTCGAAGACAATTGAGTTTTGCAAAAAAAAAGGAAAAAAACAACGGAGAGTTCAAATATATAGGGTGCAGTCAGTGCAGACTGCAGCAGTGCAGCACTGCAGCAGAATTAACTCCCACATTTTAAACTTTCTAACTATCTGTTACTAATAAATTTATACAAGTGCTAATGATGTTTTCATTTAGTTAATAACTTGCCATTTTTATTTTCGGGTACCCTCATCAAGCAATATAGATTGGACTGGTTCTGGTTCACATCGTGCTTTTACTGTAGAAATGTTTTTGAAGAATGGTGAATCTGTAACTGAAACACAGAGAGATTTCCGAATTCATTACAAGTTAGGACGGCATGATGCTGTTGTAGATAGAAAATCAATACAGCTATGAATTGCACATTTCGGAGCTACAGGCTCAATGCTTAAAAGAAAGCCACATGGAAGGCCTGTTCAAACACGTTTTTCTTCACATATACATACCCACACGTACGCACGCACATACGCACACACACGCACGCATATACACATCCTCATACACACAATCACATTCATGCGCATACACACACATGCTAACGTGCACACACACACACACACACACACACACACACATACACACCCGAGCTGTGACGTCACTTCCTTTTAAATGATAACCAGACATGCGCACCCAGAACACTAACTCCAGTATAAAAGTCAACAAAACCTGTCAACTTCCCTTTTGCGTCCGGACCAGCGTTTGACCTGTTGAGTCGATGAACCGACCGCGCGCCCTAACGTCACTTTCCCTGCTACTGTAATGTGGGATAAGCGCACATACACTTTATACGCTCTCTCTCTCCATGAACTGGATTGATTTTCTCACTCTATCTCCCCTTCGGCTCTGATCCATCAACACAGACATGTGCGCGACTCTCTACTGAGCTTAACCATCTCTTTCTACAGATGGCTTGCCACTTCGCGTTTCTCTATTGCACTCCCCTTTCCTTCCACGTGCGTAGTCGTCAACGGCCGAATGAACACGTGTACACCCAAGACTTTCATTTCTCAACAGAAAATAAACGACATGTTTATTTTATTCCAGCATTTGAGTTCTTTGCTTCCTTCATTCAATTCGTTTCATTATTTTTTCTTGTAGTGAGTTAGGGTATTTATATCCTGGTCTGTAACAGGCCTCAAAGCACTTGAACGCCAGACATTATCCGAGCTGTAAGACTTTCTGTTACTCAGTCTCCTACACGTTCAGCTCGCAAACATGTGCTCGCCTTGGGATTGTCTGATAGAACAGTCAGAAGAATTCTGCACACTAATATGCAGTTCCATCCATATAAATTAATGATTGCCCTTAAACTGCATGAGCGCGACTAGGAAGATCACATGTCAAAATGTTGGAGATATTTCTGTCACACCCTGTACAACAAAGGTAAAAAGACATGTAGCAGCCGGCACCTACTACATCACAGGGAGGAGCTACTTCTCTCGAGATTTGAAATCCATTTTCTCCCTGGCTTGTCCACTCACAAGCCAGCTCTCAATCATGTGACCGAATACATAAAAGGCAAGATCACAAACCCTCCTTTTCTTTTTCTTTTTTTTTTACATGGGGTCACCACTTATCAAGGCCCGAAGGCCACTCAGGGATAAGGGTTATTGCGTGTACAGTAATCAATGAGATAGTATTGTAGTAATCATTAGTATTGGGGGTTTTGATAGAGTGTCTTACTAAAGGGGGCGGTTTGTCAGGAGTTTGTTTATGTTGGACTTGAAGACATCCAAGTTGTAGTCAGGTGGGAAACAGGCAAGCGGCAGAGTGTTCCACTGGCGTGCAGTTCTAAGAAAGAAGCTTTGTTCATGGAATCTACGTTTGGATTTAGGCACATATAAAGAGTGGGGAAAATTATTGACAGTAGTTTCAGCCAGACGGGTGTTTCTTGTGAAAGATTGGTGAGGGGGGACGAGGGATTGGAGCTTAGATGATCACCTGCCATGGAAATAACGATAAAATAAAGACAGGCTCGCAGCGTCTCTTCTGTGTGAGAGAGGTTGCAGGGCATCCCCCACTAAACCACGAAGTCTATTTTATACTCTGTCAAAGCAGGATAGGCTGTTTTTAGCAATTCCTGCCCAGATGTGGCAGCAGTACTCCATCCTTGGACATACATGGCTTTTATACAGATAGAGAATTGCATTAGTAGTGAGATATCTTCTGGAGCGGTAGAAGGATCTCACCATTTTCCCAGCATCCCTGGCAACAGATTTGATGTAGGTGTTCCATTTCAGATCAGGAATAAAGGTCAAACTCAGAAGCTTGTCAAAACATGGAGCCTACCCAAGACGAGAGTCATCCATTTCAATTGATGCCAGATGGGGATCAGAGCGTTGATGATCTAAAGATAGAAGCTTGGTTTTAGATGCATTAAAAGTGACCAGCTACCTCTTCCCCCACTGTACTACGCGCTCAAGATCAGAGGAGAGAGAATTAGAGAGAACTTTGTCATTTACAGCCTTTGATGTGTTGCCATAGATGGTCATGTCATCAGCATAGATGTCAACGAATGATTTAAGTATGTGTTTTGGGAGATCATTTATGTAGATCAGGAAGAGAGTTGGTCCCAGGATGGACCCCTGGGGGACTCCAGCATTAATACTGTGGGCCTCTAATTTCTGCCCATCAACCACTACTCTTATGAACCTATCAGAGAGAAAAGATTTAATGATTGAGAAAACATTTCCAGTAATACTGTAGCTGGAAATCTTGTGAAGTAGGCCCTTATGCCATACCTTATCGAAGGCCTTTGATATGTCAAGAGCAATTGCCCTGGAAAGGAAACCTTTGTCAAGAGATTCACTAATTCTATGTGATATAACCGTTAGCACATCTGCGGTAGATCTTGCAGAGTGGAAACCATATTGCATGTCACTAACAAGGTTGTTTCTGTTGAGGTGGTTGACTGCTTCTTTATTTAATATGGATTCCAGCAACTTACTCATGACACACAGGAGATTATTGGTCTGTACTGAGAGGGAGATGACTTTTCACCTGAATTCTTAAATACAGGGCATACTGATGAGGTTTTCCAGGGTGTTGAGAAGCACTTCTCCTTAAGGCAACGCTTAAACAGTTTTGTAAGTATGGGAGCAAGTTCTGGTTGGAGCTTTTTCAGCACTATAACTGGAATGCCATCAGGCCCAGTAGCTTTACTGGAATTAAGGTTCTTGATTAGCTTGGCGACTTCACACACAGATATTTGTATGTTACCTAGTGTGTTGTCTGTTATAGGAGGAAATACGGGGAGTTGATGGTCATTGTCACATAGGGTAGAATTAGCTGCAAAGTTCTTGGCAAATAGTCTGGCCTTGTCTGATGCTGACGAGATGACCTCAGGCCCATTGATGATAGTTGGGATAGAATGCACGCTTCTGTTCAAGATTCTGTTTGCTATTTGCCAGAACTGGTGGGAACCAAGCTGCTGCTCAGCTACTTTGGATTTGACAGACTGAGCATATAGCTCTCTTGCATGTTTTATTACTCTTTTACAGTGGTTGCTTGCATTCCTGAAAGCAGCTTTAGTCTCAGTACATCTATTACGTTGGTAGCTCTGGAAAAAGCGATTTCTGTTCACGATGGCAGCAACACATTCAGGGGAGAACCATGGCTGGCTGTTAGGTTTTTCTGGCTGCTTGCCCAGCAGTATACATCGCCTGGGGCTTCAACCCTACGCAGAACGTGAGTACAACAAGCTAACTATGACCCTCTTCTAACTCACCATTATTTCCACGTGCTGTACCCACACAAACTTTATCATTCTACATGAGCTACTCTCGTCGATACAACTCACACTCATCCACGACAACACGCAAACACACTGAAGACTTTGCCCTTTCTTTCTCCTGTAATTGGCTTCCTTTGCCCCAGCGACTACTAGCTATAAACATGTGTGGACTGAACTGTTCTCTTCTTCAACCAGCCAGCAGGATATTAATTTTTTGTTGCATCGAAACAGTTTTGAATCCTCAATGCATTGTTGTTTTTATTTTACTGTTAGCAAATGCGGCTTCCTTATTTGGAAATGTGCATGCAAAAATGGTGACTCCTTAAATAAGTTTGTGGACTTTTTTTTAATGTTTTCTGCGACAATGATTGAATTTTGGCAACTTAAGCATTCAGTCTCATTTGTGTATGTATGACTATATGCATTTGTGTATGTACGACTGTATATATTTAGATTGTTTAGTTTCCTTCAGGCATACAATCTATTAGCAGGTTTGCAATTGTGTTCCTGTGAGAGAGAAATGCGATTAATACCAAAAATTTTTGTTAAATTATTCTGTTATTTCTTAAATGTTTATTTTTTTAATAAATTGAGTGGTGAGAATCATAAATATAAGTTAACAGAAACACATAAAAAGCATCATCATATTTTTTTGGCAGCACGTGGCATAATTACAAGGGAAGTAATTCTGTTGTGCTAAAAACAGTTTTAGCTCTCTTGCATGTTTTATTACCCTTGTATTATGTCCCTTGTAATTATGCCACATGCTGCCAAAAAAATATGGTGATGCTTTTTATGTGTTTCTTTTTTTTTTTTTTAAATAGTATGGTAATATTTAAGTACTTCTGACATGCTAATTAAATAGATAATATTTTAGTTGAAATTGAAATTGACACAAAAGTCAATAAATACCATTGGGCTTCTGTGATTGAATGTTTTTTACTGCTTTCCGCTTTTCGCTATTATAGTATAGTTGTCCCGTTTTCTTTGATATTTATATTTGCAGTAAGTGAAAAGATGTTTGGAAATGGAGAAAAGACTGGTATACCGTTAGTACAGGTTTGATTAACTAACAAAGAATAAACGTGCTGTGGTCCTCATGCAGTGTTATCATAGCAGAATGTCTTCTTCCTAACATTTTATCACTGCCAGGAATGTTTGGAACAGATAATACTAGAGGGTCATGGGGACAAGAGTAATTTTCTCCTTCAAGAATTATTATGAAAGGGGTTATGAAGGGGGTAATTAAGGGTTGTCTGTTCAGCATCAAGTTATAAAATACTTATATATACTTGGGATTCTTCATACTCTGGATGATCTTCATATTATCATGGCAGAATGTCTTCTTCCTGGCGTTTTGTGTAGATTTTGACTTGCTGCCACTTGATTAAAATACAAAGTAAATAAAAATAATAGAATAATATGAACATGGATGGAACACTGAGAATACTTGCTGTCGCTGGATCTAACTTACAAACTAAATGAATAGAAATAATAGAATTTTAATATTTTGCTAATTGGAACAAAAAGAAATAAATTACTTTTCTTAGAAATAATAAGAATAATAATAAATAATGTATCTTAGAAATAATAAGAAAATCTGTAAGCATTTAAACTCTCAAATAGAGGGTTATTTTTTGGCTTTTGAAATACTTCACAAATTCTCAAATGGCCCAGGAATCTTTGGAAGAAATAATGCTAGGGGGGCATTATCAAATTAATAATTTAGTTCAAAATAGACTTCGTAGCCTCGTAGGAGATGTTCTTTTCTCTTCCCTGTAACCTCTATCTCACAGAAGAGATGTTGCGAGCTTGTCTCTGCTTTATCGTTAATTTCATGGAAAGTGTTCGACTGAGCTTCAGTCTATGGTCCCCCCTCGCCAAACTTTCACAAGAAACACTCGTCTAGCTGAAAACACTATCAATAATTCCCCCCACCTCTTTATCTGTGACTAAACCTAAACGTAGATTCCATGAACAAAGCTTCTTTCTTAGAACTGCACGCCTGTGGAATTGTCTTCCGTTTTTCTTGCTTTCCAGCTGACTATAATATGGTTGTCTTCAAGTCTAGCGTAAACAAGTTCTTGATTAGCCGTTCCATATAAGTTAACAAATTTACTGAATTTTCATTACTAATGATTACTATATTTTCCAATTTCTACTCTATACTCTTTAACCCTTATCCTTGAGTGGCCTCTTGGCCTTGATAATGTGGTGATGCCTGTGTAAAAAAACAAAAAAAAAAAAAACTATAACATTTCCCACCTTCAAGAATTATTATGAAAGGGGTTATATAAAAGGGATAATTAAGGATTGTCCATCCAGCATCAAATTATGAAATCCTTATATTTACTAGGGATTCTTCATACTCTGGATCATCTTCATACAAATTTGTGGGGATTTATGTCCTTAGTATTAATTTCCTGAGAGGTGTTGATTTCTTCAGGGGTGGATGAAGGATTCTTTTTCTCTTCATCAGCTACGCCTTCATGAGTATAGTTCTTTAGAAGCCTCAAGGCTTGCAGGGTTGTTTTTATTATGAAGGTCTTCTCCATTCGAGAAGGTTAGGAGCTATGTTTTACACGTCAGCAGTAGTTTCAGTGCCAGAAGGTAGTCGAACATGAGCATAGTAAGGATTGATGTCTAACAAAGTAGCTGGAGTTGAAGGAAGGTCGAGCTTATTAGTTTTAATGTGGTTTCTGACAGACACAGACATGTACAGAAAAGAATAGACAGTAAGATAAATATTTTTCCTACAATTAATATACGCTTACTTATATCTACAGATAAGAATAGTGCTGAAAAAACTTCATCTCATTAAAATTGCATCTAACGACATTGAAGCAAGCCACGAACGAAAAGAAGCATCAGAATTTCTACGAGAACTAAACATGGGTCAACATGAAGGTGGTCTCAGTCAACGCAAAATAGCAGGAAATCTTTCACTACTCCTTTCTACTCTTAATCAAGTGACTGTACAATTCAAAAAAGAAGACAAAAAGTGCACAAAACCGCATCCATGCTCTCTGAAAGAACCTTACATCTTGTGAAAAGAAATGTTGAAAAGGATCCTCAGTGCAAAGCCTCTGACATTGCAACACAAGCTGGTGTCAGTCCCAGAACAGCTGTCAGGTATCTTCACAAGCCGGGTTACTATGGTAGAGCTATGAAAAGGAAACCTCTTCTTCGTCCTGCCAATATGAAGCGCAGAAAAGATTGGCCCTGTGAGATTGTGGAGAGACCTATGACTGTTTGAACCAATGTCATTTTCTCTGATGAGTCACGATTTGCATTATTTCTCAACAGTGAAAATGTATGAGCATAGAGGCTCACTCAGCAAGAGAGACTGCAGCCAATGCTAAAACATAGCTGTTTCTTGATTATGGTATGGGGTGCAAATTGAAGTGATTGTTGCTTAGGTCTGGTGGAGTGTGAAGGAAATATCAATTCTGCTAAATATGCTCCAATATTGCATAAAAACCCCTACAAATATTCTCAAGTAGTAAAATGAACCAAGTGAACGCATTATTTATGAAAGATAGAGCTCTTTCTCACTCTGCTAGGGTGATACAATATTGGTTAAGCCAAAATGGGAATAATAAACTTTCATGGCCAAATCAGTTTCTGGAAATGAACCCAATTGAAAACCTTTGGGGCATATTAGACCGTCATCTCCACAAAAAGAAAAAGAAGTCATCTTCTAAGTCTGAACTTTTAGCATTATTGCATCATGGTTAATTACAGGCATAGACGAATTCATACCATCTAAAAAATTCCAACAAAAACCTAACAGCCAGCCATGGTGCTCCCCAGAATGTGCTGCTGCCATCACGCACAGAAATCACTTTTCCCATAGCTACCAATGTAATAGATGCACTGAGACTAAAGCTGCTTTCAGGAATGCAAGCAACCATTGTAAAAGAGTAATAAAAAATGCAAGAGAGCTATATGCTCAGTCCGTTAAATCCAAAGTAGCTGATCAGCGGCTTGGTTCCCACCAGTTTTGGCAAATAACAAATAGGATCCTGAACAGAAGTGTGCGTTCTATCCCAACCATTATCAATGGACCAGAGGTGATCTTGTCAGCATCAGACAAGACCAAACTATTTGCCAAGAACTTTGCAACTAATTCTATCCTATGTGACGAAGGCCATCAACTCCCCGTATTTCCTCCTATAACACACAACACGCTAAGTAACATACAAATATCTGTGCGTGAGGTTGCCAAGCTAATCAAGAACCTTGATTCCAATAAAGCAACTGGCCCTGACGGCATCCAAATTATAGTGTTAAAAAAGCTACAACCAGAACTTGCCCCCATACTTACAAAACTTACGAAACTGTTTAAGTATTGCCTTAAGGAGAAATGCTTTCCAACACCCTGGAAAACCTTATCAGTATACCCTGTATTTAAGAATTAAGGTGATAATTCATCTCCCTCTCAGTACAGACCAGTAAGTCTCCTGTGTGTCATGAGTAAGTTGCTGGAATCCATATTAAATAGAGAAGTAGTCAACCACCTCAGCAGAAATAACCTTCTTAGTGACATGCAAAATAGTTTCCGTTCTACAAGATCTACCGCAGATGTGCTAACGGTTATATCTCATAGGATTAGTGAATCTCTTGACAAAGGCTTCCTTTCTAGGGAAATTGCTCTTGACATATCAAAGGCCTTTGACAAGGTATGGCATAAGGGCCTACTTCACAAGATTTCCAGCTACGGTATAACTGGAAATGTTTTCTCAATCATTAAATCATTTCTCTCTGATAGGTTCATAAGAGTAGTGGTTGATGGACAAAAATCAGAGGCCCGCAGTATTAATGCTGGAGTCCCTCAGGGATCCATTCTGAGCCCAACTCTCTTCCTGATCTACATGAATGATCACCCTAAATACATACTTAAATCATTCGTTGACATCTATGCTGATGACACGGCAACACATCAAAGGCTGTAAATGACAAAGTTCTCTCTAATTCTCTCTCCTCTGATCTCGAGCGTGTGGTACAGTGGGGGAAGACGTGGCTGATTACCTTTAATGCTTCTAAAACCAAGCTTCTATCTTTACATCATCAACGCTCTGATCCCCATCTGGCATCAATTGAAATGGATGGCTCTCGTCTAAGAGAAGCCCCATGTTTTGACAAACTTCTAGGTTTGACTTTTACTCCTGATCTGAAATGGAACACGTACATCGTCTGTTGTCAAGGTCGCTGGAAAGATGGTGGGATCCTTCTAGCACTCCAGAAGATATCTCACTACTGATGCAATTCTCTATCTATATAAAAGCCAAGTACATCCAAGGATGGAGTACTGCTGCCATATCTGGGCAGGAGCTGCTAAAAACAGCCTATCCTGCCTTGACAGAGTACAAAGACTTTGTGGCTTAGTGGGGGATGTCATTCTCTCTTCCCTGCAACCTCTCTCACACAGAAGAGACGTTGCGAGCCTATCTTTGTTTTATCATTATTTCCATGGCAGGTGCTTGTCTGAGCTCCAATCTCTGGTCCCCCCTTGCCAAACTTTCACGAAAAACACCCGTCTAGCTGAAACCACTGTCAAAATTTTCCCCACTCTTTATTTGTGCCTAAATCAAAACGTAGATTCCATGAACAAAGCTTCTTTCTTAGAACTGCATGCCTGCGGAACTCTGTTCCATCTGCCTGCTTCCCACCTGACTACAACCTGGATGTCTTCAAGTCCAACGTAAGCAAATTCCTGATGAACCGCCCCCTTAAGTAGACACTTTATTAAATCTCAACACTAACGTACTGTACATGCAATAACCCTTATCCCTGAGTGGCTTCCGGGCCTTGATAAGTGGTGACCACCTTGTAAAAAAAAAAAAAAAAAAAATCAGACATGGCAAGAAATTCCTCAAGATGATCATTGTCAACTGATTAATGCCATGCCCAGAAGGTGTCAGAATTTTATTCTTCCATCTACCCTTCTTTCTTTCTTTTCTTTAATCCACCCCTCCATGCAAGTAGTCGTAGACTGCCACTGATAGCATGTGACTGTTTCTTTGTTGACGATTGGTCGAGTGATTTTTTGCCAATTTAACTGAAAATGGAAGTGAAAAAAGAAGTTGCTGCCTTGGCCTTTGAGAGTGAAAGGTCGGTGTTTGAATATGTCGGACCTGGATGTAGTAACCCATCGTGGCGAGACATCAGTAGGCTCTAGATAAAGATCCTATTTTTTTTTTCAGTTAAATTTTCGTCTAAGTGACGAAAATGAAGAGAAAAATGCCGGCTGAGTTCAGACAGAAAAGTCTTAAAAAATCAAGTCAAAAGTCTTGTCTAGAGAAAAAGAAATAAGTGCAAATATTAAAAACCTCAGACGAGTGAAAAACGTGACGTTGCAAACAATAATTTGCTTGTTACTCAAGAAATATTCGAAGTGAAAAGGAAAGTGTATAACCTTCAATGGTGCAGCAAGAAGAAAGAGCCTTCTCTAATGAGAAAAAAGTTTTTGTTTGACTAAACTGTTGAAACTATTTCAGGTCAAGTAATGCTCTCCCCCCCCCCCCCCAGTAAAAGGCAACAAATATGAGTAAAATAAAGTTGAAGAAGATGCAGCTTTATTTCATAATAAAAGAAGAAAATCCAACGAGACATTTTTTTTTTTTTTATGATATCTCAAGCAAAAATGACAATTCTTTTCTTTAAAAAAAAAATTCTGTATAAATTATCCTTGCTTCTAAAAAAAAAAAAACTATTCTTACTTCAAAGTAAATTTTGCCTTTTTCTTAATCTTTTCTTATCTTTTAATTCTATTCTTTCTCTCTCCTGAACTGTTACTAGAACCTTTAAGGTTCGCCAAAAGGGGAGATTTTTTGGCAGTCAAAATACAGTCTTTTATACGGTTAAAAGGTGAACTTCAGACTTTATTATTATTATTATTTTTATTTTTCTCTCTCCCTTTTCAATTTATTTTTTCCTCTTTAAATAAAAGTTTATAATTATTTCAAGTGGTTTTACTTCCTCTTCTCTCTCATTGTCTTACTTGTAAATGGTTATATGGAATTAGTTTTTACAGGTGCTAGTATTTAAATACGTCTAATTCAGCTGTTACTAAGTTAAATTCGGACAAAAGGTCCTAGTATCAAAAACAGCAAAGGGAATGTCAACCAAGTATTAAATTTGTGACCATTTATTTTTCATTTTGTTTTATAAATAATGTTTATTGAAATAAACTGTTTATTTTTTTTTTCATCATGTCTGTGCATACTTGGCTTGGTTTTGCACAAAAAAGGAATCAAAGTACCAGAGGCGGATTTACAGCTATATTTGAATCGTCTGTCATGAGGAGTCACAATAGTAGCAGAGTAATGATATAGTCGAGTGGAGAGCATCGGGTAGCACGTCTTCCCTAGAGTGTAAAGTTATTTGAATGAGCTTCCATAAGAAGTTTCTCAACTTGTCCATTATCTTCAGAGTAGTATCTACTAGTGTTAGAGGTAGCAATACCTTTTCTGTGTAAGAAGTTTCTAATTTCTCCCACAAGGAAGTCAGTATGCACAGTCAGTATTTATCATATCAGGCATACCAAATATTGAAAATAACTGGATCAATGGTTTTGCAAAAGGAAAGCAAGAATATCCATCAATTATAGTAAGCTACGAATGTCAGTTAAGGAATTAATGATGCTTCTTTGTTATAATAGCGACATTCAAGAATTGAAATATTGAATTTCAAGTAAAACCAATGGTATCTACTTAACTGTCATGTCGAATTAGCAACATATCCAAAAATTATGAAAAATGATATAAAAAATTAATTATCGATGAAAATAGTTTTCAGAATAACTTTCAAGTTTATGCATAAATAAACAGTATCATGGGAAGTAACTCAGTCCCTCTTGTTACAATTCATGGTGAATGTCATGCAATAATATACAGGGTGTCCGTAAAGTTACTATACAGTCTTATTGTTTTATAGTATTATATTTGTATTAATAGTTAATATTTATTTTTTTTACAGGTTTATTTTTATAAACATAAAGGTGTTATTTCTTTTTATTTCTTTTGTTACAAATAAATATTTTAATACAATATCTTACTGTACTGTTAATATATTACAGGGTATCTGTATAGTAACTTGTAAGACTGTATAGTAACTTTACGGACACCCTGTATTTGCCAAAGTCAATGTTTTTATGCAATAATTCAGTAATATTTAACAAATTGCAACATGACAATTAAATAAACATCAATGATTTTTAATGTAAACTAAATTTTTCGACTTTTGACTTTCGCTCTAATAACAAAGGAGAACCTAAATTATATATTTACTTCCGGCTGTTGTCATATTCTCTCGCTAGATCTACAGCAGATGTGCTAACGGTAATATCTCATAGGATTAGTGAATCTCTCGACAAAGGCTTCCTTTCTAGGGCAATTGCTCTTGACATATCAAAGGCCCTCGACAAGGTATGGCATAAAGGCCTACTTCACAAGATTTCCAGCTACGGTATAACTGGAAATGTTTTCTCAATTATTAAATCATTTCTTTCTGTTGGGCTCATAAGGGTAGTGGTTGATGGGCAGAAATCAGAAGCCCACAGTATTAATGCTGGTGTCCCTCAAGGGTTCATCCTGAGCCCAACTCTCTTCCTGATTTACAATAATGATCTACCAAAACACATATTTAAATCATTCATTGACATCTATGCTGATGACATGACCATCTATGGCAACACATCAAAGGCTGTAAATAACAAAGTTCTCTCTGATTCTCTCCCCTCTTATCTTGAGCATGTGGTACAATGGGGGAAGAGGTGGCTGGTTACTTTTAATGCATCTAAAACCAAGCTTCTATCTTTACGTCATCAACGCTCTGATCCCCATCTGGCATCAATTGAAATGGATGGCTCTCATCTTGGGGAGGCTTCATGTTTTGACAAACTTCTGGGCTTGACCTTTACTCCTGATCTGAAATAGAGCACGTACATCAAGCCAAGGTCGCTGGAAAGATGGTGGGATCCTTCTACCGCTCCAGTAGATATCTCACTGCTGATGCAATTCTCTATCTATATTGATGTAATGGAATAACCTAACATCCCTTCATAGATGAAATGAACTATGGATATATTGACCCTCTCACGTAACTGAGGCAGAAAGAAAAAAGACAGGAAGAGAATAAGGAAGTATGTCGAGTAGCTCTTATGTCACATGTATTCCCTTGTAAATAAACCCCTTTGTCTTTCACCAATAACCCCATATTTCTTGCTGCATTTTTATTTAAAGTAAGGATATAACAAATGGTGACAGGATTCGAATTCACAAAAAGGAAACTTTAAGCCAAAAAGATATTGGGCAATGAATGGAAAAAAAAACTGCACGAAAAAATTCAACTACTGGAAAAAACAAAAAGCTAAGACACACACAAAAGTAAGTTATTTTTTTAAAATTCAGTCTGTTACGGTCCTACTGGAAAAAAAAGAAAGAGAAATTGACATTTCACAAAGCATTGAAAAGAACCATTTTCTCGGAAAAAAAAAAGTTGTTTATTTCAAATTTATTTTTATTGCATAAGGAAAAGAACAATTTTTCTCAGAACGGAAGAAAGTTGTCTATTTCAAATTTCTTTTGTTTCATAAGAAGAAAAACAAATGGCAGAAGGAACGCACGTATGTATATTGCTGCTATTGGTTTGGTGTCAATTTTATGTGTGTAACCCCCTCGAAAAACCTTGTCTACAAAAGAATATTTTTTTTTTTTTTGTGGTTTAAAAAAAACAAACTATTCAGTGAATTTATTTAATGCCTGGTGCAGGTACAGTTAACCTTTTGTTTTATTACTGTGTTTAAAAAAAAAGGAAAAATTCTTCAACATGCAACAATTAGCTGAGTTTACAAAAACTATACAGTTAGCACTGGCGGCCCAACAAAGCCAGATGGAATTTTTACAAAAAAAAAAAAAAACAGTTAAAACAAAATGAAGTATTAAAAACAATATTAATGAAACAAGAAGAAAAAAAAAGATTGTCGGTTCACTCTGGAAGCTATTGCCAATTCACCGACAGAATTTTTATAGGAACCAACTAATGACTTACGTTTCCAGCATATTATCGTAGATATGAAAATATTTTTTCCAAACGATGTCAGGCCTGGTCAGATGAAGAAAAACTTATTTTACTGTTGCAAAAACTGGGTTCCCATGAAAATACCAAGTATACCAATTTTATACTCCCAAGGAAACCCGAAGATATTTCTTTTAAAGAGACTATAAAAATTTTATCGAACATTTTCGGGAAGCAGGATAGCTTATTTTATACTCATTATAGGTGTTTAAATATTTTGAAACAAGATGATGAAGACTTTATCGCCTAAGCTGGGAGAGTAAATGCCCAATGCGAGTTATTTAAGTTGAACGACCTAAAAGAGCACATGTTTAAATGCTTGATATTTGTGCAAGGGTTAACATCCTCGAAGGATAAAGAGATTCGTTCTAGGATATTATCCATTATGAACCAAGACATAGAAATAACCTTACAGAAAGTTACTGAGGAATACCAGAAACTGTTAAACTTAAAACAGGATAATACTAGTATTGAAGAGAAAAACGTTGATAAAATACAAAGGGTAAAGAAAGGTGACCACTATGTAAAAAATACTGTAAGATGTGTGGAGGAAAAAAACTCTTCATAAAAGAGTGCTACTTCAAAAATAAAATATGCTATAAGTGCGAGCATAAAGGACACAAGTCAACAGTTATTATTACTAATATTCATAAATGATCTCCCTGACAAAATTTTCTGTGAGATGACACCATGCTATATAACAGACAGGACAGGAAAACAAATGAACACATATCTAAAGAAATGGCAGAAACACTACAGGACGCCCTCCAATCTTTAGTGGAATGGGGACAAAAATGGATGGTCACATTCACTGCTGCCAAGACTAAACTTGTTTCCTTCAATAACTACAAGAAACCTTCTCTACCGCCAATAGCAATGGCCAAAGACTCTTTATCTGAAAGTACATCTTTTAAACTCCTCGACCTAACGTTCACAGGAAACATGAGTTGGAAAAATTACATTGAGAGCATTGCCAGGACCGCTGCGAAAAAGGTAGGTTCTCTCTACTGTGCTAGAAAGCTACTAACACTCGAAAGTATCTTGTACTTCTATAAGGCCACCATTCGCCCATGTATGGAGTATTGTTGTCATATTTGGGCTGGTGCATCTGCTACTAGTCTTTCACTCCTAGACGAGGTTCAAAAGAGAGTCGCCAACCTGATAAGTCCTGAACTGTCATCTAAGCCTGTGTCCCATCGCCGAAATGTAGCATCCCCCCTACCTGTTCTACAAGTACTTTAACGGTGAATGCTCTGATGAACTGCAAGCAATTGTACCCCCTCGACGTAAATACCCCCAACAAACCCGACAAGCAGCAAAATCCCACCCCTTCACAGTTGAGATCCCTAAATGTGAGAGAGCCTTCTACTCCAGTAGTTTATTCACCAGAACAGCTAGACTTTGAAATTCCCTTCCGGGTTCCTGCTTCCCCAACTGTACTGACATGCAGAACTTCAAGTGTAACGTGAACCGATATCTTGCTGCCCAACTCCCCACATAATACCCCTGCAGCTTATGTCCCTGATAGTACCTCCCTACATCAAAGTGGCAATGTGCTTTGTTTGGGGTGAAAATGTAATAAAAAATTAAAAAAAAACAGTATGCAAAAAGGAGAAATACTGTAAGCCTGAAATAAAGACAATTGATTCTAAAAAAGAGTCCATGTATGATAAAAAAAAGGAAATATATTGAAGTCAGATTGAATGGCCGGAAAGTAAACTGTCTTTTGGATATTGGAAGTGACATATCCTTAATTGATGAAACAATATGGAAGAAAATTGGTTCTCCAAAGATGCAAAATATAAAGAAAATTGCCAGAGGAATGTCTGGAAATAAATTAAAATTTAAGGGTGAATTTTATACTAATGTGACCCTGAATGAAAATACGTTAAAAACTAAAATGTATGTGATACCCGGAAAAAATTCTAATCTATTTGGTATAGATTTGATGATACTTTTCAATTTATGGGAGAAACCAATAAACTCATTTTGCAAAAGAGTAAATTTGACAGGATCTGAAAGTCCCAAATCGCCAGGAAGATTTGTTGGGGATTTAAAGAAGGATTTTAAAAATGTATTTTCTGAAGGTCTGAATTGCTACACTAAAACGGAAATGAAATTTGAACTGAAAGATGAAGTGAAATTGGTGTTTAAACCCAAAAGGAAGGTTCCGTATTTGGCATTAGAAACAATTGAGAAAGAATTAAATAGACTCGAAGAAATCAGAGTAATAAAAAAAAGGGGACTACTCTGAATGGGTATCACCCACAGTTTATGTGAAAAAGAAAAATAAAAAAATCAGGGTATGTCAGGATTTTTCGATGGGACTGAATGATTGCTTAAAGGATCATAACTATCCACTCCCTACCCCTGAGAAAATATTTGCTAAATTAAATGGAGAAAAAATTTTCACAAAAATTTACTTATCAGAAGCATATTTGCAGGTCAAAGTCCATGAAGATTGTTCTAAATACCTGACAATGAATACTCATAAAGGATTATTTTCCCTAAAATGATTGCCGTTTGGGTTGAAAGTAGCACCAAATTTATTCCAACAAATTATGGATGCCATGCTAGCAGGCTTGGATTTTGCAATGGCTAATTTAGACGACATTTTGATAAGAAGCAAAAATGTTGAAGAACATAAAAACCATATTCGTAAGGTATTCGAGAAAATAGAAGACTACGGATTTAAAGTGGCTCTCGAAAAATGTAATTTATGTATGGACAAGATTGAATATTTGGGACAGTAATTGATTGGAAAGGTAGAAGACCTAATCCAAATAGGACAGAAACAATTAGAGACATGCCTAGACCAGACAATATAGTGAAGTTACAGTCATTCTTGGGTCTAGCAAACTACTATAATTCTTATATCCCAAATATGCATGAACTAAGAGCACCATTAAATGAATTATTGAAGAAGAATAAAAAATGGCTCTGGACAAAAAAATGTGAGGAAGCATTCCAAAAAATAAAAAGATGTTTGTTATTGGATCTAGCGTTTGCACATTACGATCCGAAAAAGGATTTAATTGTATCGGCAGATGTGAGTGAATACGATTTAGGAGCAGTACTTCTACACAGAATAGAAGATGAAGCTACTAAACCAATTTCTTATGCCTCAAGGGTTTTATTACCCAGTGAAAGAAAGTACAGTCAGATCGAAAAAGAGGGTCTGGCGATTGTGTATGCCATGAGAAAGTTTCATAGATTCATTCATGGGAGATCTTTCGTCTTGGAAATGGACCATAAACCATTACTATCGATTTTTGTTTAAAAAAAAGGGATTCCTACTCATACCGCAAATAGATTACAGAGATGAAGTATTATTTTGCTCAATTATGATTTCAAAATGAAACACCTGGCATCTAGTGAAATTGCACATGCAGATGGTTTGTCAAGATTGATCCCCAGTAAAACTGAATTTGAAGAAACTGTTATAGCAGCACTAAAAGAAGAAAATGAACTAACAGGTATATTAATAAATACTGTTAGGGAACTTCCTGTTACACTTGAAGAAATAAAGAAAGCAGCAAAAACAGATAAATATATTAACAAGATAATAAAACAAGTGGGACATGACGAAAAGAATAGAAGAGGATTAAAAATGTTTCCATTTTCTACGTGTGATGAAACTCTGATGTATGCAGACAGAGTGGTAATACTGCAAGTATTACAAAAGAAAATCCTAAAAGAATTCTACATGGGACATCTTGGAATCTCCAGAATGAAGGCCCTAATGAGAAGATTCACATACTGGCCTGGAATGGATCAGGACATTGAGAAAATGGTGAAATTATGTAAAGGTTGCCAACTAGCCGCAAGATCTACCCATCATATGGATGCAACTTTGGCTTAAAACAGATGTACCCTGGACACGCATCCATATCAATTACACGGGACCTCTGAAGGGATATTATTTACTAGTAATCGTAGATAGTATGTCAAAATGGCCAGAAATTTTTAAATACAAACACCCTACAGCAGCAAACACAATAAAAGCGCTGGACGAGGTATTTAGTTGGTTCGGAGTTCCGAAAACAATTGTTAGTGATAATGGCACTATGTTCACAGGTTAGGAATTCAAGCATTACTGTGAGGCACTGGCCATTGAACACATTACAACACTAACTTTTAACCCTCGATCAAACGGACAAACGGAAAGATTTGTCCTTTTTAACAAGCTTTAAAAAAGAATAATAACATCGACACGGAAGAAAAAAGCATTCAAAAATTCTTAGCAATATATAGGATAACACCAAATACAAATACAAATGCTAAATTATCCCCAGCTGAAATTATGTTTGCCTGGAAGGTACATTTGGTGTTCGACCGGTTAATCCCAAGAGAAAAAGTAAAAAAAGTATCAAGGATAATGTAAGGTACAAGACTTAAAATGACGGGGATAAAGTTTTCTTCAAAAATTATCGGGCAGGGAAGAGTTTTTGGGAAGAAGGCATAATTTCAAGAAGAATTGGGAAAATGGTTTACATTATAAAAGGGCAGACATTTTTTCCACAAAAAACATATTAACCGAGACCCTGATACATAGAAACAGTCAGAAACCAAGAGTTACCAATGGAAGTGCTATATGACACTTTCCATGTACAACCTCCAAACAAGGAAGTACCAGTAACTCAGAAATCCAGTCACTCTCCAAAAGTAAAAAATCGGCAAACACAAATGGTGAGGAGAAGGAAAAGGAAAAGGACCGAATTTTTTGGACAAATTCTAAAAAGGAAAAAATGGTAGAAGCAAAGTTCTATGGAAGAATTTAGCTTGGGAGGAAGGTGATGTAATGGAATAACCTAACATCCCTTCATAGATGAAATGAACAATGAGAAAGGGTGAAATTTGCGTAGGGAGAAATCGTTACTTTCGGAATCTGCAAATCGGAAGTGAACGTTATTTCTATGAATTTATGATTCAGTTAATAAGGGTGAAAGGGCAATACAAGTCTACTGTGTGTAAGTTTACGTAGTGAAGAGTGGGGCAGTTATAAATAAGAGGGAAAAGTAAGAACTACTTCCTCTAATGATCATGGCGATAGTGATGATTTCTCTCCTAGAATAAATTGTAGGAATTTATTATAAGGCCTAAATCTGTCTATAATGAACTTGTAAAGTTACATAATGTTGTGGATAATAGTCTTGACACAATAAATTTGTATGTGGCATCTGTTGTTGCAAACCTACGGTAATTTGGTCCAGAGGGGGATTTATGCAATCAAAATGTTATATACAGGATAAAAGGTTTTTCTTTTTTTTAGAAATGACAAACTTGAGATTAAAATAAATCACATAAAAATGGTTTTATTATACAAATATTTTGTTTATTCCAAAGATTAATTTTTGGCATTTATAATTTAAATACAATTTTGGGAAGGTCCAATTTTCACAAACTCTATGCATTAAATTAGGCTGTATTTCGGCAGTAATGTACTAAATGTTTTCTTTCAAATGGTCTATTTTGTCTGGTTTATCAGCATAGATATTAGACGTTTAATATCTTCAAAGAAAATAATCTAATGGGGTTAAATCGCATGAACAAGGTGGTCAGTTGACAGGTCCATTTTGTGAAATTATTCGTTCATTGAATGTTTTTCCCAGTAAATTGATTGTATTATGCACAATTTGCAAATGCTGCTTGGGTGTTAGTCTTTTAATGATAAATTGCCAAACAAAGCTGAACTTAAAATAGCCGATAGTTGCTAAATCTGAAATTAAAGAAAAACAAGTTGTCCATCTCTAAAAATACACCTCATATTACCATATTGTGACAGATAGTTTCACAAAGTGATTAGAATATTTTATGGTGTTTTTGCACTATAAAATATTCGCACAGAATCTTCACAAGAATTGGTATTTCTGATGCAATTGTTTCTGATGATGAAACTCAATTTATAACTAAACTAGCAAGGGTACCCAGCGTTGCCCATGTGTTTGGAGGGGTATGAAATAAAAGTGTTAACACTCAGGCAGCCTCGAATCCGTGACGCGGCGACGCGAAGGCAGAAAAGAAAGTGAAAGAAAATGTGACATGTTATCACTACGCTACGAAGCCATAGAAAGTGAAAAGCGTTCAAATTTAGCGATGTCAATCAAAAAGTTGACTTGATAAGTGAATGAGTTCACGCAGATGCAGAAATGAAGGTTGGCTGAAGGCCAGTTCAGCTTTCTGCCGTTTCATTTATTTGTTTCCCCACGATGTTGGGAAAAACCAGCTCCCCACAAAAAGGGAGTGTCCAAATGAATAGCAATTGTCTGATATGAGGGGCTTCCCCCCACATTGATCAAAGCTTATTGGCTTTCTGGATGTCCCCACATTGATCAAAGCTTATTGGCTTTCTGGATGTCCCTTTGCAAATAATAGATATTACTATTTAGGGAGTATATAAAAAGTTCTAAAACATAGTACCCTCTCCCCCACCCTGAGAGCCCCCGCAAAAAAGCCTTTGTTGGACATACAAAAACACACGCTTTTTTTTACTTTTATATATATAGATAAATGATTTTTAGATTTGAAATTCAGTGGAGGTCTTCAGTGAAATAGTCACAGCCTATGGGGATTCAGCGACAAAGAGTGAGAGGAGAGAGGTCTGTCTTCTTTGGTAGTCTGAGATCCTCTGCTGGCTGCTGGCTAGTTCAGGGGTAATTAGCTCCTTAAGGGGTATATAAGATTAAGCCTCTTTAAAAAACAAAACAACGGAAGCATTTATTTGAGAAGCAGAAAGCTGGACAGTGTCTGGATTGAAGAAAGAAGGAATGAAAACATCTTTAGCTGTACTAGTCAGGCAGCCATTCTCTGTAGAATAACGAGTTGACAGCAGTTGTCTTCTGTGAAAACCATCGATGCTGCAATGTCACATGGACAGGGACAAGAGAGAAGGGAGACAGATGTTTGGATTTGCTGCTGATAGAGTTCTCTTTTCTCTTTCAACAAACCTGTCTAATCTTTAATCTATGTCTCCACACAGGAACACTTTCCACGAACGAACGAAGATAATCAATAAAGCTGTTTTTAAATGTTAGAATAAACCATCATGTCTTTTTATTCTACAAACTCTGGACTTGCATCAGCTTTCGAATTCTTTCTTTTCTGGTTTCTGTTATATAATGTGAGAACTTATGTCCCCTATTTCCACAATTATGACACTCCCTAATTTTTAAATGGACAATTTTTATTTATAACGAAGATAACCAATAAAGGCGTTTTTAAATGATAGAACAAGATTTGATGTCTTCTTTTCCTTGTCATCATTTCTACATTTTGGCAACTCTTGACATTATGACGAACATGCAACATTTCGTCAACATCTTATTCTATAGCACCATTCCAGTAACTTCAGTACTCATTCATAAAGAGAGCACTTTCTAGGCAAATTTTTCAATCAAGCTAGGGAGCAGGAAGTCTCCCAAAATGTGATGCTCCCAGTCAAGTCGACCGAGCTCAGCAGCTGAAAGGTCTTAGTAGTAGTAGCAGCAGTAGTTCAAACAGTCCTCTTCAGAGCTAACTACCACAAACTACCTGTATACAAACTCCCCTCTTCAACCAGCAAACTTCAGCTCACTCCAGCACATCCTGCACCTTTCCAGTGCCTCCTGCAGTCTCCAGCGTCTCCTGCGGCTTCCACTGACCGTGTTCAGCTACGGATTCCAGAGCCCACTAGTTTACGACAAATAAAATCTTCGTAGCCTTATAGGGGATGCCCTTTTCTCTTCCCTGCAACCTCTTTCTCACAGAAGAGATGTTGCGAGCCTGTCTCTGTTTTATCATTATTTTCATGGTCAAGTGCTTGTCTGCTTCAATCTATGGTCCCCCCCCCCTCGCCAAACATTCACGAGAAACACTCGTTTGGCTGTAAACACTATCAATAATTTCCCCCACTCTTTATTTGTGCCTAAGCCTAAACGTAGATTCCATGAGCAAAGCTCTTTTCTAAGAACTGCACACCTGTGGAACTCTTTTCCGTTTATCTGCCTTCCAGCTGACTACAATATGGCCACCTTCAAGGCTAATGTAAACAAGTTCTTAATGAGCCGTTCCCCTTAAGTAATCCAATTTACCAAATTTACACTTCTAATGATTACTATGATATTGTCCTTTTGACCACTGTACACTCTTTAACTTTTATCCTCGAGTATCCTCTGGGCCTTAATAAGTGGTGATTCCTTTGTAAAAATAAAAAAAATCTTTGTTTGCACGGATGAATAATGTGTAGAGAAATATGTCTGCAAGTTAAAATACAAAAATGTTCATTTCAACTTGCCAAGATATTTCTATTACTTTTGTGCATGCGTGAATTCAAAGATAGCTTGATGTGATTTAATTTTAAATCTTTCTTATCTATCTGTCAATAGCTCAGATGGTAGGGAATGCAGCTTGAACACTAAAGATTTCATTTCTAACTGATGGCACCCAAGTCATTTTTTTTTTTAATTTTTGAAATCAATACTAAATATTAGGTACAATATAATATTCAATAGAGAATTGGCTCTGCAATAATAAATATGAAATCTGCATGAATTAAAATATATTTAAGCATATTTCATGACCGGACAAGGCTTGGTACGTCCTGTTAGTGTTGATTAAAACAACATTATTATAAAAAAATTAATCATAGTTTTATAACAATTTGGTTTGATTAGTAGATTAATGACCACACGATATTGTAATAATCAAATTAACTTTCAAACAGGTAGCATAGTTTTAAAAAATCAAAGTAAAAAAAAATGAAATTAGACTTACACAATGCCGGTACATATGGCTAATTATGGATAAAATTGGTTTTTAATTTGAAATTTTATTTTTTGTCATAAAATAAAATGCTAAAACGTAAAACGTAACGTAACATGCAGCCGCAGCCGGGATTGAACTCACTGCCCGAGTTTGTAGTGTAATTCAAATCTTGTGCATAGCTAAATACTTGATGCTTCGTTAAGACTATCAAAGGTATCTGTTATCATGACGCCATCACTGGATAGGTTGCCTACCACGGCTTAAGAGAGGCCCATCTACCCTCGAGAGATGAATAGACCGCGCCAGTTTCCGAACCTGGTATTTTACGTTGGGATACATACAGCGCTTCGCCTTCCCAAATGGTCACCCATCTGGTATTGGCCAGGCTCAATGTTGCTTAACTTTGGTGATCTGGTGAGAACCGGTGTGTCAACATAATTGTACGTATATAAAATGCTAATTTACTTTATAAAATGTTGAAAATTGTAATTCAATGTTTTAATTGCAGGTTTTCTTGTAATTACTTTTTCAAATTATTATATTAATAATTTGAAAAAGTAATAAAATATAATTTGAGGGAGTAGCCTCTTTTTAAAACTATATTTACTTCATGAGCGGTCATAAAATCTGTTTTCAATCAATATTTATTCTATACTGGCCTACCTAGCAAAAATGTCCCTTTTCTTACAGGAACATTTTCCAGTGCCCCCTTTTTTTCATAGACATTTTTCCCAGGTACCGTTATTGTAATTCAATGTTTAACACTTCTGCATTACACAGACGACGCCACTGTTAGGGGCGATAACTCCAATTTCTTTTGTCAAATAACATGGTAAATAATTAATAAGCACAATTTTTCTTTTTCGAATACAAAAATATTTAAAAACCAAAATATTTATTGTATAAAAATGTATCAATATATCATTGAAAAACATTTATTGAAAAATCTTTGTAAGAAAATGTAATTTTAATAAAACAATTTTTGAATTAAAGTAAAATTGAATTTTTTTTTTTTTTGAACAATCTAATAATTTTCAAATTAAAGCAACATTAGGGTTTTTTTTAAAACAATTTTTTAATTAAAGTAAAATTCTCGCTATAACAAGATATAATTGTGGCACCTGTTGATGGGTCAACAAGTTATATATATTAATTTTTTTTTTTATAAAGGGATCACCACTTATGAAGGCCAGGAGGCCACTTACAGATAAGAGTTATTGAGTGTACAATAGTCAATGGAATAATTTTATAGTAATCGTTAGTAGTAGAAATTTGGTGAATTTGATTATTGAATGAGACGGTTCATCAAGAATTTGTTTACATTGGACTTGAAGACAACCAAATTGCAGTCAGCTGGAAAACAGACTAACGGAAGAAAGTTCCACAGGCGTGCAGTTCTGAGAAAGAAGCTTTGTTCATGGAATCTACGTTTTAGCTGAGGCATAGATAAAGAGTAGGGAAAATTATTGACAGTGGTTTTAGCTAGACGGGTGTTTTTCGTGAAAGATTGACCAGCGGGGAACCATTGTCTGGAGCTCAAATGAGCACTTGCTATAGAAATAACAATAAAGCAGAGACAGGCTCGCAACAACTCTTCTGTAGAAAAGAGGCTGCAGAGAAAAGAAAAGGGCATCCACCACTAAGCTACGAAGTTTATTTTGAACTCTGTCAAGGCAGGATAAGCTGCTTCTAGCAGCTCCTGCCCAGATATGGCAACAGTACTTCATCATTGGACGTACCTGGCTCTTATATAGAAAGAGAATTGCATCAGCAGTGAGATATCTATTGGAGCGGCAGAAGGATCCGACCATTTTTCCAGCGACCTTGGCAACAGATTTGATGTACGTGTTCTATTTCAGATCAGGAGTAAAGGTCAAGCCCAAAAGCTTGTCAAAACATGAGGCCTCCCCAAGACTATAGTCATTCATTTCAATAAATGTCAGATGAGGATCAGAGCGTTGATGACATAAAGATAGAAGCTTGGTTTTAGATGCATTAAAAGTAACCAGCCACTTCTCTCCCCATTGTACTGTGCTCAAGATCAGAGGAGAGAGAGAATCAGAGAGAACCTGGTCATTTATTGCCTTTGATGTGTTGCCATAGGTGGTAGTGTCATCAGCATAAATCTCTACGAATGATCTTAGTATGTGTTTTGGGAGATCATTGATGTAGATCAAGAAGAGAGTTGGGCCTAGGATGGACCCCTGAGAAACTCCAGCATTAATATTGAGAGCTTCCGATTTCTGCCCATCAACCACTACTCTTATGAACCTATCAGAGAGAAATGATTTAATAATTGAGAAGAGATTTCCAGCTATACCGTAGCTTGAAATTTGTGAAGTAGGCCTTTATGCCATACCCTATCAAAGGCCTTTGATATGTCAGAGCAATTGCCCTAGAAGGGAAGCCTTTATCAAGAGATTGGCTAATCGTATGAGCACATCTGCTGTAGATCTTGCAGAACGGAAACCATATTGCATGTCACTAAGAAGGTTATTTATACTGAGGTGGTTGACTACTTCTTTATTTAACACAGATTCAAGCAACTTACTCATAACACACAGGAGACTTATTGGTCTGTACTGAGAGGGAGATGAGCGATCACCTGAATTCTTAAATACAGGCCATACTGATGAGGTTTTCCAAGGTATTGGGAAGCAATTCTCCTTAAGACAAGCTTAAACAGCTTTGTAAGTATGGGGGCTAGTTCTGGTTGAAGCTTTTTAAACACTATAATTGGAATGCTGTCATGGCCAGTTGCTTTACTGGAATCAAGGTTCTTGATTAGCTTGGCAACATCACATACAGATATTTGTATGTCGCATAGCGTGTTTTCTGTTACAGGAGGAAATATGAGAGGTTGATGACCTTGGTCGCATAGGGTAGAATTACCTGCAAAGTTCCTGGTAAAGAGTTTGGCTTTGTCTAATGCTGACGAGATTACCTCAGGTCCATTGATGATGGTTGGGATAGAGCACACACTTCTGTTCAGGACCCTGTTTGCTATTTGCCAAAACTGGTGGGAACCTAGCCGCTGCTCAGCTACTTTGGATTTAACAGACTGAGAAACAACTCTCTTGCATTTTTTATTACTCTTTAACAGTGGTTGCTGGCAGTCCTGAAGGTGGCTTTAGTCTCAGTACATCTATTATGTTAGAAGCAATGGAAAAAGTGATTTCTATGTGCTATGGCAGCAACACATTTTGGAGAGAATCATGGCTGGCTGTTAGGTTTTTGCTGGAATTTTTTCAAGGGTATGAAGCTGTCTATACCTACAATTAACCATTCCGTTAGGTCTGATACTATGGAGGACACATTGTTTTTAAACATGGAGCACAGATATTATATATTATAATTTTAATTTTTAAATTAATAAATAATTTGAATAAAATGAAATGAATGAACTTTGTCCCTTGTTCTTTAATTGAGAAGTGCCAACTGGCAACAGTTTAGTGAAACATACCAAAAAATATTGCGGCATTTGTGTAATGCAGAAGTGCCCAAAGTTTTACTTGTTGGTGGCCATTTTGTCTAAAAAATAGATTTAAATAAAATTTTATTTATTAGTTTTGTCTAAGTTAAGTGTTTGTAGCGACCGCTACGTTCAGCAAAAACATCTCATAGCAATCACCGTTTTCAAACCACACGTGTGTGAAATACGTGCAGGCACACAACGTCGTAATTTGACAATCCATAGACATGCAATAAAAGGATTGTAATGCAAAAAACAGACTGGAATGTTCAAGAACACACGTATATAAGGTTTTGCCAGTGAAAATCAAACCCGTCCAGAATGCAGTTCACAAATAAACAACACCACTGCCTGTCCTTAGCACATACACCGGATTCTGTTCCTGTGGGATGTTAAATCATCCTACATGACTTTGCGTGCATCATGCATCTAAATTCTCAGCATGGAAAGTTACTATATCAAATGTGAATTATTCTTTCTTTGAACTTTATGCCTTTTCCACGAGACACTCATTTAGCTAAGCTTGCCTAATGAACATTCGTTGCAAAAACCTTTACGTTGGAACGATTTGAATTACTGCTTCTGAAACATGTAAATAAATGTTGTTTCATTACAATACAGCGATCTCGAGTTCTTTATCGAGTGTCATTATTTTTCTGAAGTTAATTCACATCTTTTTATTTTATATAGGCGAGGACGTGCTTTGGTGAAAGCCTTTTGCAAATTGGAGGTCACGTTAAATTTACCCTTAACGGTCCCACTGATACTCTACTACTTTCGACTTCTAAAGATTCCTGCACCCGCAACCTCGGTCTTAAAAATCAATAGATCTCAATTGCAAATTGGTTATCCTACCATCGCATTCTTTCCTATATGTTGTAAGAACGGATTTAGGAAGACTTGTCCACGGAAAACCCGTCCATTTTTGCGAGGTAGGAAAACTGGTTCCCTATTGAATAAATATCGATTGAAAACAAATTTTATGGCCGTTCTTGAAGAATATATTGTTTTTTTAAATGAGAATATATACCCCATAATATTTTTTATCCTATTGTTGAGCGCTTATCAAGACAACCAAGATGGACTCCTGTCATGTCGGATATTTTTTTTGTTCTAAAGTAACACTCGAAACTACTTGTTTTAACTGAATAAACACTTTGAAATAAGTTAAACCACTAAAATCTTGCAAAGCTAGGTAGAAAACAAACACTTAAAAAATTAATTTTATCTTTTTAAAAAAAACAGTAAACAAGCAAGAATATTTTTTTAAATATTATATTGAGGTTTGTATTCTCTTTTAAAAACAATATCTCCTTCAATAACGGTCATAAAATGTGTTTTCAATTTATATTTATTCAATAATCGAATAGTTTTCCTTCCTAGCAAAAATGGATGAGTTTTTCATGGACAAGTTTTCCGGGCAGTTTTGAATTCGTACCTAGCAAAAATGGACAAGATTTCCATGGATGAGTTTTCCGGGCACCATTTTGAATTGGTGCCGGGAAAACTCGTCCCGGGAAAACTCGTCTCGGGAAAACTCGTCTCGGGAAAACTCGTCTCCGGAAAACTCGTCTCCGGAAAACTCGTCCCCTTTCGCTAGGTAGGAAAACTGGTCCCTTATTGAATAAATATCGATTGAAAACACATTTTATGATCGTTCTTGAAGGAGATATTGTTTTTAAAATAAACTATAGCCCCCCCCCCCTAATATTTTTAAAAAAAAGACCGCATTTTTTTTTTTTATATTAATATGAAAAGAATTTACTTATATACTGTTTATAAAAGGGTAAAATCGATTTTTCTACCTCGCCGACTATGTTGTTTATTTAATTCATTTGGAATCGTTTATTTGGTAAAGAAAAAAAAAAAAAACAGAAAACAAACAAAAAACATGTCGGTCGAGTGTTACGGGAGAACGAGGGGGTCTTGATAATCGCTAAAAAAATAGAAAATTAAAGAAATTACTGAGGGAGATTTGGTTTTAAAAAGAAAATAATAAATTTTAATATTTTTTAAAATATAATTTAGAGAGAGAGGGGGGGGGATAAAACCTCCCTTCGAAAAGCAACCAACAAAAAATGAAATTAAAAAGATTCTTGATAAACGATAGCGAAGTTTTCAATAAAATTGATTAATAAATTTATTTAGTGATTACTTTCTCTCTTAATGATTGATTTTAGAATTTTGAAGTAAAAATTTAAAAAATTAAAAATGAGTTAACGAGAGATTGTTAGCACACATGGCATCTCTCGCGCCAAAAAAATATTTCGCTTTTAATTTATTAGTTAATTTTTGCAAAATTTGACAGGACGACAATAAATGTTGATAATTGATAAAATCATAATTTTAAATAACGCATGAGTGCATTTGGTATGACAGAAAACAAAAACATAACAACAAAAAACTATCATAATTAAAAAACAAAACCAAAAGCGTAACGAAGAATCGAATCGCTCCCTGTTTTTTAATTTTTGGGTTTTGTTTTTTTTATTGTTTTTATGACTCCAAAAAACATCGTTAAAATAAGAACAAAAAAAATTTGTAATTAACTTTGTATGAACATAATAAACGCTTTAAAATAAGTTAAATCACTAAGAACTTAGCCAGTTAGGTAGAAAACGGACACTTAGAAAATCGATTTTATTTAAAAAAAAAAAAAAAAAAAAAACATTAAACAAGTAAAAATATTTTTTAAAAAATATTATGGGGGGGGCTATAGTTTATTTTAAAAAACAATATCTCCTTCAAGAACGATCATAAAATGTGTTTTCAATCGATATTTATTCAATAAGGGACCAGTTTTCCTACCTAGCGAAAGGGGACGAGTTTTCCCGAGACGAGTTTTCCGGAGACGAGTTTTCCGGAGACGAGTTTTCCCGAGACGAGTTTTCCCGGGACGAGTTTTCCTAAATTCTTTTGAATTCCTACCTAGCAAAAACGGACGATATATCTACAGACAAGTTTTCTGCGGATGAGCTCTCCGGACACCATAAGAACATATTCTTGTATAATTTTCCCTAAATATTATATCAATTTTTTTTAACATAAATTTTTGGGTGGAGAGGGTAGCCAATTTTCAAAACGGTCACAAAATCTCTTTTCAATTTATATTTATTGGCAAAATTTTCCTGCATAGCAAAAATGGCCCTTTTTTTAGCCATTACCCTTTTTTTCAGGCATCAAGATTGTCACCTATATTCATTCACTTGTACCATTTTTACCTGCATCATTTTTATCTGTGTCATGATTACTTAAATTATATTTATGTTAACAGAATTTTGAATATATATATTTATATATGGGTTAGAGTGACCTATAAAAATAGGTAATCATGGAAGTTATCTATTTTTTTTCAATTAAAATAAAAGTTGAAATATTTTTTGAAAAGAATAAATTGATTTTATTTTTTTTTATTGAGAAAATGAAAAGCGAAAGAATTTTAAATGCCGGTTTAAGACTTTAAAAGGTTTTAGAAAGAATAATGTAAAAAAAAAAAAAAAAGATTTTTTTTAATTAGATTAACTTATGCCTTATTTGTTTTTGCTAAAACGAGTTGCTATTAATAAAAACCAAAACTCGCATGAGATGAATGGGTTGTTAGTTGAATGATGAAGAATATTATGGGAGGATTGAAAATTATTAACCAGATGAACACAGTTTGATTATTTGGCGCCTGGAAGAAAATGCTCCGGCAAAAAAGTTGTTAGGTAGGAAAATTGGGCTACTTTTTTTTGTTATGAAAATCGCAAGCCAGTTAATTTAAGGAGCTAAAAAAAAACAAAAAAAACAAAAACCCACTACTTCAAGATAAAAAAACAAAACAGCCACTGATAAATGTTAAATAGAATCGATTCTGACTGTTAAAACAGCAATTCTTCCCTCTTCGTCTTGGAATGTGGGGACTAAAGGACAAAATATTGGAAGCAAGAGCTACGAAGCTGTGGAAAGTAAAACCGAGGTCCACTTTCTACTCTTCAATTAATAAAGATCGATTAAAAGTAGATTTCACAAGCATTCATGAAGTAGATATATTAAAAAAAAAAAAAGGCTAAATTCTAAATTTTTAAACATTTTAAATAAAAAAAGGCTAAATACTAAATTTTTTAAAATTTTAAATTAAAAAAAAAAAGGCTTCATATTTTTTTTTTCTTGTTAACCCCCTTTACCTCAAATTCTATTATTCATAGGGACGATTTATGACAAGGTGCCTTCCACTTTACTTTTATTTGCTCCCATACACTAGATTAAAATCTGCGCTTTTGAAAAAGAAATATGTTACGATGACCTATATATATATATATATTTTTTTTTTTTTTTAAATTAGTTTATTAATTTAGGTAAAAATGGCACGATGAAAAAATAGCAAGAGTAAAAAAATAAAAATGAAAATCTCGCAAATCAGTTCATCAAAACTTTTCATACAATACATAAAAGGAAAACATTAACAAGTTTGTCAAATTATAAAGAAATTATATTAATACTTAAAAGTAGATGATAACTCTCAGCTAAATCTCCTCCTCAAAATGAGATTCTACTTTCTTTTTTTTTTTTTGAACGATTACACACTAGAATATTTTAAGGGGGAGGAAAGGTAATTATTTCATAATTTTCACTAGCCCTAAGTCAGGGTGGAAACATCCCACTCTAAAAAAAAAAAAAAAAAAAAAAAAAAATCCAACTTAAACACTAACCTTAAATTCTAGCACCCCCCCCTCAACAGGATGGACCCTAAAAAGAACACCCCTCTTTTAATCCTCTCAGTAGCTCTAACTTAGGCTAGAAACAGCACCCAACCCCCACCACCCTTCAACACAAACAATCCTTTCTTAAACCTACAACCAACTCAAAATTTAGGTGACTCTTATTACACAATCCTCCATAACACTGCAATAGTCCCCCACCCCGAAAAAAAAAATTGCCTTATTCTACCACTAACCCTAAATCTGAAGGGTACTCCTTCTAAAGAAGCCATTTCATTTACCCTAGTCCCAATTGCAATGTAATCCTCACACTCATACCCCCCCCCCCCCCAAAAAAAAAGTATGGTTACATCTAAGATTTAACACAAAGAAACTTTAATGTTTTTAGTTCATTAGTAGTTTCTATACAGGAGTAGAAAAAATATGAGAAAGATCAATAATGTTTACTTGAAAACAACAAAGGAAATACTCATTTATAAATTTTTATTTTAAAATAATAGGAGAGGGGCTAAGCCTCCTATTCAAAACTATAGAGTACAAAGCTTAGCCTCTGTCCCTCTGAATGGTTCTAATTTTACCTAATTAATAAAACAATACCTTTAATGCAAGATTTGACTTTATTCATCAACATAGTTTATCACTCTAAAAAGAGACTGATTCCAATCCTTTGCTAAAAATTAAATGCATTTTTTGTAAAAGGAATTGTCTTTGGTCTCAGTTTCTTATATTATTTCTTGATTGGAGCCAAATCCCTCTCCCTGGAGCATTATTTGGAGGTCTGCAAACAGAAACTAGTCACTGGGAGCCAAATCTAGAGAATGTGGGTATGGAAGCAATTTGAAGTGCAATTCATATTGTTTTTGTGATTAATTTTTTATACAGCATGAAGTGTTCGCATCAAGCAAGGAGAATGAAAACAAAAATGGCTGCTGTGTTTACTTATGGGCTGGCGATCTCATGAGGTAACAAGATTGCTTTCTTTGATAATACGTTTTCTTTCTTTTATTTTTGTTTCGTAATAACACTTTTTGTTAAAACTAAAGTATTTTTTAAAATAAATATATGGTTTTGTTTGTCTTCCGTTTTCCTGCTTTCCAGCTGACTACAATATGGTTGTCTTCAAGTCTAACGTAAACAAGTTTTTGATGAGCCGTTCCATATAAGTTAAGAAATTTACCGAATTTTCATCACTAACGATTACTATATTGTCCAATTTCTGCTGTACACTCTTTAACCCTTATCCTCGAGTGGCCTCTTGGCCTTGATAAGTGGCGATGCCTATGTAAAAAAAAAAAAGAAGAAGCACACTAGCAATGTCCATGTCAATATGTGGTAGAGTCAGGAAACTGCATTCACTAATTGCTTTCAAACAGGTTTTTGACTGAAATCCCAAAGTATATAATCTATAAATATAAAAGCGAAAATGTATGTATGTATGTGTGTTTACTTTTTCTGTGTGTCTACAAAAGGCTTCTTTCAGAGAAGCGGTCGCTCGCTTCACAACTTTTTAAAACTTTTTATATCACATACAAATCGTAATATCTCACAGTTAACAACGAAGCTCGCCTGTCTATTTAATTTGCTTGATTTCAGGAAGATAAATATTCAATATTTGTCGCTCGCCGCATGTGGGTTAGTCTTTTTCCTATAACATCTTCGGGGAAAAAAAGAAAGCGTTCAGCAATCCCGCAGTCAAAACTTTACCTCATTTAAAATGGGCACCTGCTAAATCCAACTAATTAAATAAATTCAAACGTGCTTCCGTTAGCATCTCACGGTGGGGCAATGGTTAACATTGCACTTTTTTTTTTTTTTTCACACTTTAATTTACAACTTTGCCTCAACGGTTCGGGTTCGATCCTCATACTTACTTTTTTTTTTTTTTACCTGTGACAACTAAATATTTTCGTTTACTAGCCAAATAGAAAAGTTACTAGCCAAACCCACATGATTTTTAGAATATGACATCTTAGTTCTGTGGTGAGCATGTACATCATAAAGATTTTTCTTCTTTTTTTAATAAGTGTAATTCTAAATATACAACAAATTTTATGTTGATACTTGAAAGTATAAACATTCTAATTTCTTCAGATATTTTTTTTAAACATCCTTCGTTAAAAAAAGAAAAGTATATTGTTCTATTAAACTTTTATTGTTTAAATAATTTAACTTTGTTCGTTTTATATAAAAAAAAAAGTTGAAAAGACATTTTTCACTCAGTAGTGAACTTTGGAAGATCGTCGGTGAAAGAAATACAATCGCCAAAAGATAAGTGTTTCATTATTTCTAGTCATCACTTTGAAATATCACTCGCAAATTGCAACTACTTCACTGGCTATGTAGAGCCCTGTATAATTACAGTTCCAATGCATTTCAGCGTTTAAACAAAAAAACATGTACTTACATGTCATGTCAAAATTAGTAAAAATTCCAAAAAGTGATCGAGTAGAAAAATTATTACAAGTAAAAAATAAAATGTATCAAATTGTAGTTTTAGCATAAATGTTAATAAAAAGTTGATACTTGTACAGTTTAATCAAGACATTAAAAATGAAAATATGGAAAAAAGTTATATTGTACGTATCCGTTTTGACATGAAGATCTCCAAAAATAATTTCACTTACTTTGATTGAGTAGTTTTTTTTTACAGCGGAAAAACACGTTTTTATGAGAGCGCGTTGAAGGCAGACATCTTGAATTTGTTTTAAATTTTTGTTTGGATTTTAGAAACGACACAGGAGATAACTCCAGTTAAAGTGCCGACACTCCCTCCCCATCTTTAATACTAGCTTTTCTTCCTAAAAATCAAATCTTTTGCTTGGTATCATAACAAATTGTTTTGTTCGCTGTAAAAAAAAGAAACTACTTGATAAAATTAAGTGGAACTTTTTTTTTTTTTTTCGGATAACTTCATTCCATAACAGATACATACAATTTAAACTTTTTTTTTTTTTTTTTTTTTTTTCAATATTTTCATTTTTTAATGTCTTGACTAAACTGTACAAGTACCAAAAAGTTCTTAAAATCCAGGGTAGGTAACTGCAGTCTATGACTATTAAAATCTGACATTTTGAAATAAAAAATAATGGATTGCTAATATCTGTTTCTTTTTGACTTTTTGTTAAAAGTTATACTAGCAGATCTTCTAATGAATCATTTCTTTGAATTTTTAGAATTTTTACTAATTTCAACATCACATGTAAATATGTAATAGTGTTTTTACTTAAAAGGCATATTTTTGATATCTAATTATATAGCAGAGCATCAAGAAAAGAAAAAAAAAACGCAAAGAAGAAACATTACTTAAAGTTTTTGGGATTCAACTGAATAAAAAAACAAACAAACAAAAATGTTAAAAATGTTTTATTAAATTCATATTTAAAATTTTGTGGTAGTTATTTATTTTTTTTCACAGGCATAATAAATTGATAACAATAAACAGCAGTGTTATGAATATAAAGAAAATATGCGTTTCCTTTTTAAGGAACCAAATGATGAAGCAAAAGAAAAAAAAACATTCATTTTCTATCTTAAAACTTTTTAAAATTAAAATTGAAAACAAATTTAATTAAAATTTAAAATAAGATTTGATTAAAATGTAAAAAAAAAGAAGATTTATTAAAATAAAAAAAAACATTGATTTAATTACAATTAAAATTAAAAAAAAAAAACAAGATCTAATTAAAATTTATAGAACAGAAGATAAAAATAGATTTATTAAAATTTAATTGAAATAAAAAAAATGATTAAAAAAAATGATTAAACTAAAATAAAAGTATTAAAGGAGAATGTTGATAAACGTTCATAGGCTTAAAACAACTAAACTAATGTGGAATAACTTTTTTTTATCTCAACTACAAATGATAAGCAGGGATTTTAAAGTTGATATATATAAGTATATTTTATGTTCTCATCTTGAGTGTTATTGTCACAATGTTCCGGTTGATGTAAACTCCAACCTTCTTCAGGTATATCTTGTCAAACTTGGAATCTTTCTGATGAACGGAGGAATCTGCACAAAATTTCAAATAGAACCCTTTTATTTAATCCACGAGGCTAACATGCACTCGTTTCCTCAATCATGACCGAGTATTGTATCTTTGAGTATTATCCGCACTGAGGGTTGACCCTTCAACCTCCAGAAAAGTGTAACGTTACAACTGAATTTTACCAAGTACTTTATGGCACAGACAATTCTTGTATTAATTTTGGGAACCTTGAATGAAAACATGCTATTCATGTGGATTAAGTAAAGAGTCTTGTTTGAAATTCCATACAGATTCCGGAGCTTAACAGAAAGATTCCAGAGTTGGATAAGACACACCCGAAGAAGCTTGGAGGTCACATTGACCAAAACAGTGTGAAAATAACATTCAAGATGAGAACAGTAGTCCAAAGAATCCAAAAAGAATGAAGAATCAATCCATATCTAAATAATTCAGAAAAGTATATTTTAGTATATAAATGTATTTATTGCTAATAAATTTTTTTTTTTTTTCAAAAAGAAAACATTATCACAAAGTTTTCTAAACTGAAATTTTTTTTTTTTTTAAATAATAAAAAAAAAAAAAATGTTTGTTGCTTATGTTTTCGGTAGTGTTGGGACAATAAATCAGAACCAGAATCTGGAATTGGAATTAGAAAAATTTGTGACTCTTTTCCAGTGCCCAAAACGATTCTTTTCTAAGTTCTTTTTTTTTTTTTTTTTTTTTTTTTACTTTTTTGTTTGTTTAAAATTTAATTTTCCATTGCTGGTACTAATGATAAAATGATAAATATTTATTAATTTTAAAAGACCAGTAAAACTAAAATCAATATATTCCACCATAAATGTATCGTTTATGTTTGTGAAAATATATGCACATATTACATGGGATTTTACTGTAATCCAGAATAAAAACAAACTCTATAGCTAATATTTCTATAGTTCCCATATTTAAAAGTTTTAAAATTGGAATCAGAATCAGTAATTGTAAATGGAATCAGGGGGAAAAATATCGGAATCCATTCCATCACTAGTTTTTTGGCATCACAAATAAATGAAAGAATCAAATTGTTTGTTAATTCGTTTTGAATTTGCATGAAATAAAATATGAGATAACTGAAAATTTTATTAGCATTAAATCAGTCTTTTTTGCAGAAATCGATTTCTCAAAATAAAAATTACAAAAAAAAACAAATAAATAAAAAAAAAACTTTAACAGTAATAAAAATTTCAGTTAATTTATTTCAATCTCTAACATGCATTATTTCAACTGAAACAGGATTTTTTTATTTTTTACTTAAGAAATGCAAATGCCTATGTGTAACTTACTTGGTATAATTACATTTACATAAATAATAAAATGCGTAATAAAAGTTGAGGCATAAAAGTTACATATAAATTTATTATATCATCAGATTAAAAAGGAATGAATAAGAGGGAAAAGCCTCTCTAGGCCATGGCATTTCGAAACTAAACGCATCTCACCAGAAGAGAAGGGTCATAAATATACAAAATGTAAAATATAGATAAAGAACTGGCTTCATAACATTTAGATTCGGGCAGATCAAAGTGTAGTATCTGTTCTTCAGATACTGCACTTCAATTTCTGGTTCTCTGTTAGTGGAGGAGAAATCTTTCACGACTGAGACAATTTTTATTTTTGTTCCTTTTCTCCACATTAAAAAACGACCCTGGTGTCTAACTCTGTCCCGTGGGGATGCATTGTAAATAGGAATATTTAGATTGGAAATGAAGGAAGTATATATTAATATATGTTAAAGTAGGTACAAAATACAAGAATAAAAACTTTGAAATATGAAAATAAAAATATTAAAATATAACTAAGAGGAAAGAGTTAAGCATATGCAGTAAAGATATATTCTTTGATGACTTCATAGTAATATATATATATATATATATATATATATATATATATAAGTGTTGGGATGATTAATCGGAATCGGAAAATCAGAGATTTTTAGGGTGTCAGAATTGGTATTGGAATTAAAAAATTTTTTAGCCTATTTTCCGATGCTAAAACCGATTCCTTAAATTATCTTTTTTATTTGATTTTGGTTTAAGAAACATCTTCCACTGCTTGTAGCAATAATAAAATAATAAATATTTATTGGTTTAAACTTCCAGTAAGACTAAAATCTCTAGATCACCCCGTCACAAGTGTGTTTTTATGTTTGAGAAAATATAGGGACATTTAAGATGTGCTTTTTTACGGTAATCGGGACAAAATAACACTTTTTATAGTTAAATATTTAGAGATTTATAAAGAATCGGAATCAGTAATTGCATCCAAATCGGGAATAATATTAGAATCGTCCCATTATCAATATATATATATATATATATATATATATATATATATAATTAAATAAGGCAAAAAAACAATATTCTCTCAAAAGTGTTCAATACATTATGTAGAGCTATTATACATAAAATTATATAAACATCAGAAAAAAACCCAACGTGGATTAATCTACGTTTCAACTCTGTTAATCGTCTCCTTAAGTGTTCATGCATAAAATGATTAAACAAAAGGCTAATATACTAAATAAACCAAAAAAAATAGTAAAATGAAATAAGAAATAAAAATAAAAGACAACATTTTAGAATAAAAACGTTATTAGCATATTTATTTTAAAATTTTTTATGTTTATTTTATGTCTAACTTTTCATTTAATCATTTTAAGTCAGTCTTGAAACTCTGAGGAGACGATTAATATCATTGAAACAGATTAATTCAAATCATATTTTTCTGGTATTTATATAATTTCGCATTATATATATTTATTGATATAAACAAATTTACATGGTCTTGACACTGGACACGCTAATATTTTGGACAAATGGACAGCTAAAACCAGAAGTCCTTGTCAGGTGACTTAACAAATGGTTGCAACATGTCTAAAACATTAGCATGTCCAGTGTTGCGACCATGTAAATTTGTTTAGATTAATAAATATATATCTTGCTCTTTTTTTATTGAGCACTCTTGTTAAATTCATTAGTTATTACTCTTGAATACCTTTAACTTGGTATGTATGTATATATATATATATATATATATATATATATATATATATGTGTGTGTGTGTGTGTGTGTGTGTTGGTAATAATTTAAAAAAAAAGTTTCATTTGTATTGTTAAATATAGTTTTTAAGGTCTATCACTTTCTCATAGTATATTTTGTGTGCGTACGATAAAATATTTTGGGGCTTATTTAGAATTACACTTATTTATAAAAAAAAATACAAAAAAAAAATCTGCTGTATGTATTTGTCACGGACGAAAACGTCATATTTCAAAAGTCACATAAATTGATCAAGTCATTTTTTTTTTTTTAATTCAGAAAATAAAAGTTTAGGTTTTTTAGTGATTTTAATAATAAATTATAGCCATCATAAGACTGATTTTAATAATTCGAATGGAGTTGTCTACCTATATTTATACATCATAGCCTATTAAATTACTGTCTCACTGCGTTATAAAATTTTCTTAGTAAAATAAAAAAAATTAATCAATTTGTGATTTTTGGAATATGACATCTTCATCCTGTAATGAGTATGTAGATCATGAATTTTTTTTTTTTTCTGTATTTTTGTTTTTTTTAAATAAGTGTAATTTTAAATAAACATATACTTTTTTTTCTGGAAGGAGTTTTGATTTAAGCAATTTTGAGACATATTTCTAAGGCCACAAATTCAAATATTTATGTCATTTTTTTTTTTTTTTTTTTTTGCAGAGATTCATGTGATAAAAGGTAGGAGAAATTCCAATAAAAATACAAAATATTTTTATATTTAGACTGTAAAATAAATCAAAATAAATGATTTCTCCCTGAAATTTAACGATTTTGAAAACAGGAACGGATTTTATATGATTTTTTAATAAGATTTTATAAAATTGGCAGGAATTATAGAATGCCTTGTTTATTGCAACAGAGGTAAGTATAAAAAATAAAATTTTTTACGATTTTCTTTGTCTGATTTTTGTAGTCGTACTCATAGTTAATTTTTTTTGTACTCCAATTCTTCTTCTTCTTCTTTTTTGTTTACATAATTTATTAAAATCGTGGGTGTTCAAAAGTCTAAACTTTTTGTTTTGTTATTTATATCATCATCACCCCCCCCCCCTCATTACGACTGGGTATAAAACAAATGATGAACCATTTCTGAATAGGTCCATAACTGATAACAATAAGTAATGCTGAAACCAACTTCACTGAAAATAATAAGCAACTATACATTAGGAAATTATTTCAAAGTACATCAGGTGTTTAAGAAGTACATGTGCTTAAAAAATACATCATGTGTTCATGAAAAAACAAAACAACAAAAAAAATACGAACAAACATATTTTGATACACCAGGAGAATGTAATTAATAAGAGAATGTAGATGAAAAAAAGTTGTCACTATGATAATGTTTGAAATAAGAGGTTAAGGTAGTTTGCTTGAAGTATTGTTTTGTATGTATATAAAGGTAATTTAAATTTCTAGAAGGCAGTACACTGCAGAGGTGTAATGGATCAACACAAAATGAAGCAAATTAATAAAATAATAAATTATGATAGAATAAGCTATGCAGATTCAGCTTCATTAATACAATATATCTGTCAATCGTTTACTTGAATTGTATATACCAATCGTAATGGATTAAAAAATCATTCTAATAAATAAAGTTTTTTTTATAATGAAAAAAAAATCTTTTTTTCTTATATAAATTTTGTTAATTTAGAAAAAAAGTTCAAGCTCAATGAATGCCTTTTTATTGGGTTCCAGAACATATACAGTGTAATATAATAATTCTCCAAGTTTAAAATATCAAGTTTTCTCAGTTGGTTGTTTATTACTTTTCAAAAGGATATCCATTAAAATATTGTTTTATATTGCGGCTAAAAAGTCTACAAAATTATGTTATTGCTGCATATTTAACCAAGTACTTGTCAGTTGTTTAACTTAAAAAACTTAACTTACATAGTTCATGTAACTGACACATTCTGCCGTTCCTTTTCAGTTATGAAGATTATGTGATATCATTACATAAACCCGGTGGAAATTCTCTGGATTTTTATCCTCTAACAACATGTCATGCAGTAAAAGTTGAGTGTTGAACTCAGTACTAAATTTTAATTCCAGAGAAGTTACGAATGGAGACATTTTCCAACATTCCCAAACCCTCAATATCCAAAGTAATTACATTTTTTCTTGAAATCTGAAGATTCATTTGTATATAAAATTTATGCCTTATATGTTTCTTTTTTTTTTTTTTTTTTTTTTTATAAATGTCTCGTTTGTATTCACTATTGATGAAACGGCCATAAGTTTAGAAGATAAAGAACAATTTTGCATTTTTATGAGATTTTATGTTTTTTGTATATGTGTGTGTGTGTGTGTGTGTGTGTGTGTGTGTGTGTGTGTTTCTTTTATTTTTTTCTTATACAGAGCATTAAATATTTTGTTTCAGATTTCAATGAGACTTAAATTATTGATAAATGATGCAAAATTTTCCTGATTCTAAAAACTGGAGCAAATTTTGTTCATTTTGAAAGACACTCTTAACCACATGAACTCAACATTTTTCTAAGACAATAACTTCAGGCATATAAGCTCTATTTTCAAACAGTTTCAGTATGTGGCATGTTTTTGATTCCTTTGAAATATCTGGTGGTATGACTGCTAACACTTATCAAGGGGGCACAATAGTGTCTCAGAAATAAGAAGTCATCCTGGAATCGGTATTCCACCTAGTGCTTAATACCCCACCTACTCCTATGGAGAATACTACTTTAATGAAATACTTATAGAATAATAACATTTACCCCCATCCCTGCAAATAATTGAATAGAACTGTATTTTAAATAATGTCTGTATTTTTTTTTAATAAAAAAGATATGTAAATATTATGTTGTTAGTTGTTTTTAGTAGTTAAAATTATAAATATAAAATGAGAGGATAATAAAGAGATTGAAAAAGCCGACGATTCGTTTTCATTGTTTGCAGAAAATATTGTTATCTTGAATTAAATGATGCATAAGATGATTTCTTAGTTGTGTCACCTTATGACAATTATATTTCCAAAACAAATACATATCTTAGAGAGAGAGGGAAAAAGAGAGAGTGGGAAAGAAAGAGAGAGAGGGGGAGAGGGAGGAAAGCGAAAGAGATACTCAGAAAGAAGGACAGAAAGAGTTTTTTTTATTTATTTTTGCCTCACCTTTCTCTCTCAAAAATATGTTTCAGAAAATAGCAATAGTAATAATAATAATAATAATAATAATAATAATAATAATAATAATAATAGTAATAATAATAATGAACAAGTAGATAAAAATAAAAACTACATTACAATCAACAATGAATTAAACAAAAAAAATTTTTAGCCAAAAAAAAAATTATGAATTCATAATTTGCAGCAATAAAAGTTATTATATACTCAGATCTTACTTGTGTATGCGTATTAATAGATTTCAGATATCCAACAAAATATTAGACAAAAAAAAAAAAAAATCGAGGAGGGGGGGGCAATAGATATGAAAAATATATTTAACATATTGCTGCTATTACACAAAAAGGAAATAAAATGACATTTTTATATTATTTAAACAACGTTAGACAATATAAATAATTATTTTTCAATAAAGCAAGAAAAAAATTGTTCTAAATTATCTCCCTTGTTTACTCACTATAAAAAAGAAAAAAAATTATTGCAATTAGAGATTGACGTGTTGGAAATTTAAGGCGACCTCTGAATAAAACAAGTCCTCTGACATAACAATTACATATTGTCTTTGACTCCTTTTAAATATTTGATAAGAAACAAATTTTTGTTTTAATGCATGTAAGGAACTTTGGTGATCCTGTATTGACTCTGAATGCATAGTGTGTCTAATATTTCTACTTTATATATTAAATCGGTTATAGTCAGATAGCATACTTCCTAATTTCCGGCATAGCACTACTGGTGACAAGGCAAATCAGTTACTTTACTTTTTCTCTCACACCTATATCTTCCCTGTGCATGTACTCTTTTTTTTTAATGTTTTTCCGATCTTTCTTTTTTTATTTAATAATCATTGAAAAGTTTTTTTGGTCATATTTTAATTAAGAATTATTGAAATAATTTATTATAAATTTATCTATATATTAACAGAATAACGTGTGTGTTATTTATTTTGTGTGTTACGCTCACATCCGAGTCACTCATTATTTAATTATGTATTTCCATTTCTTGTAATAAATAATTTTACCAAGAATTCTTCATAAGTTTCGGTTTCAATTATAGCTGATGGCACTCAAGTCATTTATTTTTTTATAAATAATTTTACCAAGAATTATTCATAAGTTTTGGTTTTAATTATAGCTGATGGCACTTCAGTAATTAATTTTTTTTATAAATTATTTTATCAAGAATTCTTATAAGTTTTGATTTTGGTTTCGATTATAACTGAAGGAACTCAAGTATTTTATATATATATATATATATATATATATATATATATATATATATATATATATATATATTCCTTAAGTTTTAGTTTCGATTCAAGCTGATGCACCCAAGTCATATGGATATATTTTTTATTTTTAAAAATCGCAACTTTATAACATATTAAAATCGATAGAACATTAACTCTATAATAATATATACGAAATCTGCAAGAATTAAAATATCATATTTAAGCGTACTTTATGACTGGGCTACGCTGAGTGTCCTTGCTAGCTTAGATAAATACTTTTGCAGTTTTAACAAAAGAGCTACAATAATAGTGTCCCCATTTACGTTGAACATATATAGAATGCCAACATCAATCAATATTATATAGGAATTTCCACAGGTCCTGCTAGTTTTTATAATTTCATAAACATGTATTTCTTATAAAATTTCAAATGAAATAACTTTTTTTTTTTTTTAATTTTGTTATTAAAAGTGCAAATAAAGACTAATTGTGTTATTTTTATCTTTTTTATAATTTTGTTCATTTTTATTGTTTACTTTTCAATAATGTTATTTTCTTCTATTTTATTTCAATAAATCGCTTCACAATAGAAATGCTGAAGAACAATAAAAGTGAAGGAATTGATTTGCCTTGTCACCACTTCCTGTAGCAGCCATGCCGGAAGTTAGGAAGTAGGTTAACTCACTATAACCAATACTTTAAATCGCCAATAAGTCTCCTTGTGCTTCTATGCATGAATTTTATTAGTCTAGAGTTAACAGATCACAATTATTGGATGACCAAAAGCCACACCCATATATGCGAAGTGACAAGCAAAGAATGAAGACCAAACTGTGTATAGAAAAGACTTTAATAATGTCCTTTTTTTATATTTTATTTCAATAAATCGCTTCACAATAGAAATACTAAAGAACAATAAAAGTGAAGGAACTGATTTGCCTTGCCATTGCTTCTGATAGCAGCCACGCAGGGAAATAAGGAAGTATGTTAGCTGACTATAACCATTAAATCCAACTTCAAAGACAGACATAAGAACAGAGCTCGTTTGTAACCTAATGACTACCTACGAAAGCAATTTTTTTAAATTTTTTATTCGGGATATCAGTGGTTATACACACATTATTTTGGCGGAGTGATAAAAACAAATAACACTCTTATTAATGACGTGTTTAATACATAATAGAAAATTAAACACTTATATGTTATATATGATGGTGCGTTACTAATGTCTATAGTATACGTAATAGTAGACATTAGTAAAAATAGTATAAAATGTATTACACTACACGTGTGGGTTAGAGGAATCCTAACAAATGTTCCATGGTACTATTTTAAAGCAACTTATGGGTATTTTTAAACATAGTTTAAACAAACAAATAAATGTTACTAAAGGCAAGATAATTTATTTTTCTACATATTATTAGTTTATTTGTGTGTAACATATTTTAAAGAGTTTTTTTTTTTTAGTTTAAAACAAACCGAGTATCTGTTCAGTTAGAATGAAAAAAAAACAACAAAAAACATGTCTGCCATAAAGCATGGACGAGGACCCTTGATAATCGTTCAAAATCTAAAATTAAAAAAATCACTGATAGAAATACATTTAATAAATGTCATCAATCATGCAAAAATCTAACGGTCTACCAGCATTTTGTTTAATTTTCGATTTTTGATTGATTATTGAGGCTCCTCTTGCAATATTTATGATAGGCATGTTTTTGTCGCTAAACAGTAGACATTGTTTTGAATAAAAAAACTCTTTAAAATAAGTTAAAACACACAAAAGAAACTTACTCAGGTAAGTAAAAGAGTAAATTGTCTTGCATTTAATAACATTTATTTGTTGTGTATATTTTGTTTTACCTCTTTTTTTTTTTAGGTATAGTTAAAAAAAACAAAAAAAAACACTATAAATTATTATTGGATAAAACTATTATATTTACTGTTTCTTTTTTTTACTTTTGAAATTTAAAAAAGTTTTTTTTCTTTTTTTTTTTTTTTTTGAAAAAAAGAGGTACTTCTCGAAAATATCAAAGACATTTTACCATTACGGTTATATTTAAATAGGAAGTTCATGTATTTACTGATTTGTATATGTGAAAAAAAAAATATTAAAATAAATAAATAGATATACAAATACAGTTATATTGAAAAATAAGTTTGTACTTACCGATTTATATATGTGAATGATTTTGAAAAAAAATAAATAAAATTAAAAAAAAATCGATATACAAAGATTTATAATCTTAAGACTTTTGTTTGTTCATTCGTTTGTTTGTTTTTGTTCATGTCACTTCAATACCTTGATATTCTACATTGCAAACAGCCTTCTTATACATTTACATACCATTAAACATGTTTTTATATAATGAGATGTTTTGAAGCAGTGCTGAGCACAATTTTTTAGGATTCCCCACACACTTAATATTAACCCAAATGTGTGTATACAATAGGAGTGTTTTCATCTGAGAATATATGCATTTATATATAACTTTGCATATAACCTGTATGCATAGATTTCATATATATATATATATATATATATATATATATATATATATGTATGTACTACTTATGAATAGACATATATATTCATATCTCCCAAAATTAGTTGTATAAGTATTTTTTTTTAAATCTTTGATACAAGTCCAGAATTCAACTTAATTAAAAAACAAAAATACAGAAAATTTTTTATAATGCTCATACCGGTCATGGAATGAAGATGTCACATTCCAAAAATCATGTAAATTGATAAAGTAGTTTTGTTTTTAACAGGAAACATCAAAGTTTATGAGTAAGCAAAAAGGGGCTGTCTCGTGTTGCCACCTTGGAAGAAAACAAGGGCAGATAATTCCATGATTAAAACTTGTAATGCTAACAATTTCATATTAATAGCTTAAAATCGTTTAAAAATGATTTTATTTATATAATAAAAAAAACTACTTTATGTGATTTTTGGAACAGAACATTTTTGTTCTATGACAGGTATGTACATTGTACAGATTTAAAAAAAAATTTTTTTAGGTTGAATTCTGGATAAGAACCCAATCTATTTCTTCAAATTTGTAAATTTTGGGAGTCAAATAAGATTTAAGGTCTTAACTAGAATGACGCATCTTTTCCAGCAGTGGAATAATCATATCAAACTTCGGACGACGGCCCGGCTCTTCATTCATGCAGATTTTAAGCAATCGGCTAATATGTTGTGAAATTCCAGGAGGAATGGTAATCCTCAGGTCTTCAAGAGTTATCTGAAAGTAATAATTTTTACAATAAAGGGTCAGAAATATCGACAAAATAGAAAAAGATATGTTTCATGGTTTGTGTTGAAAGTAAAACCTTGCTAGTGAGGATTATGAACATGCGTTAAATGGAGAGAAATGATATGAGAATGCGGTTTTTGTTTAGAATTCAACGTAATTAAAAAATAAATAAATAAAATAAATAAAGTAAAAATACAGAAAAATCTTTATGGTGTACATGCCTGTCATGGTACGAAAATGTCATATTCCAAAAAATCACAAACTGATCAAGTAGTTTCATTTTTTATAAAGAAAATCATCTTTAAACGATTTAAAGCGATTAATGTGAAACCTGTAGTATTACAAGGCTGATCTCATATTACTACGGACTTATCTATCTTGTTTTTTTTTCAAGATAGCGATTCGAGACAGTCTCTTTTTACTTACTCAAAAATATTGATTTTCTTAATTAAAAATAAATCTACTTGATCAATTTATGTGATTTTTGGAATATGACAAGTTAGTTTTGTGACAGGTACATACATCATAAAGATTTATATATATATATATATATATATATATATATATATATAAAAAGTGAAAGTGTCTGTCTGTCTGTGTACATTTCCCTACACAATAACTCTGTCAACTTTCAGTCTAAAAACTCAAAATTTGATATACAGGGTATTGAGATTTGAGAAAATCTTTGTAATCCATTTTCGGCCAGAAATTTGGCTGTCAAGGAGTCAAAGTTCAACGATTTGACCTTTGAGAATGCTACCAAACTCCTCCGACAATGTTGATTATAAACTATTGAAATTTTAGATATAGGTTCCTTGAACATGGATTTAACTTGATTTGAGCCCAAAACAATAAATGTTAAGGGGTCATAATAGGGGCCAAAGTTAAAAAAAAATTGACCTCTGTGGTTTCTACCAAATTACTCAGACAATTTCTGGTCTAAACATTTGAAATTTTACATAAAGGGTATTCAGAGATAGGGCAAGCTTTTTAATCGGTTTGGGTTGAAAATTTGAGCTACCAATACAGAAATGTATGCATGTTTGCATGTCCGTCTAAAACTTTCGACAGTGGTGACTGATTTTCACAAGATCAGTATCGTTTTGAAGCTCGACCCTTCAGACGACAAATACCGAAAAATTGGCTAAAAACATTAATTTCTTTACCCTCAACTGGACACTTTTCAACAGAGGGGAGTTGCTTTTTTCGCTGATATTTTCGAAAGTCATCCCCTCTTTTCGATTGTCTAGCCTGTCATTTTCGTTTTATCGGTGGTCATAACAGCAAAGACGTCTCCCTCCCGCCCCCGTTCTTTTCCTCCTTCGGATCACGGGTTTGAGCCTGCCTGCCTACTACAACTTTTTTTTTTTTTGCTCAACATACACCTCCAAACACCCGGGCAACGCCAGGCTGAAATGCTAGTATATAAATAAATAAAAATAGTGCAACATTGCTGGGTGATCACATCATTCAAACACGTCTCATTATACAGGGTGTTTCAAAAGTCTTGGGAACTTAACGATTTTTAATAACTTGTAATGTTCTCAAGACTTTTGAAACACCCTGTATATATATATATATATATATATCCCCGAACAATGAGAGGAGTTAAATCACAGATTAATTAATCTTGTGGTTTACAGTCATATAAAATATTGTTGGGAGGAAATATTTTTATATTAGACAATCCCAGCCAAATAAAAATTGTAGGATTTAAAGTCAAATTTTGTGAAGTAAAAATATAGAATTTTTCAAACAAAAATTCTTTTTTGTCTGAAACAAGGAATGCAATAAATTTGAAGTTATTTCCTTAATCGATAGATTTTCAATACTTGACTCATATTTTCAGAGGAAATGTATTTAGCAAAATAATCATTATGAACAGCCATAAATATTGCTATTTAACTCGTATATTGAAAATTAGAGTTAAAAAGATATTTTTGAAAAGAACATAGATAAGGACATTAATTTAAGGTCATCCAACACATGAACTGGCTTACTCAAGAAAAGGATACAGTAGTCCCTTTATAGGGTTCCAAGTGGTAATATGCCTTGTTTGGATTGAAAAGAGTAAATAAATAAAACATAAATGTTATTATAGCTGACATAAATTATTTGGTCCTGGATATGATCTTCAAGTCCAATGTAAACAAGTTCTTGATGAGCCGTTCCCCTTAAGTAATCCAATTTACCAAATTTCCACTACTAACGATTACTACGACATTGTTCCATTGATCACTACACACTTACTAACCCTTATCCTAATAACTCCTGGCCCTGTCGGTGGGGAATTAGAATACACCGACTGCCCCCCTGCAGAGGGTAAAAATCCCTCAATGGAGGTCCTGGATATGGCCTTAAACTATATCCAGTGGTGAGGCCTCAGCTTGCCACCCTTTAATTACCATTGCTCCCAGGTCCACTCTGACCCGGAGTGGTAGTACCTGTTAGGGTCCCAACTATGGGTTAAATAGAAACCGACTTGAAAACAACAAATATATTCTATTAAAAATTTTTTCTTAAATCTTTGGATTCGGCATTAAATAACTCGAAAAGGGTTGATATGCCGTAAAACAAAAACAACCAACCAACCAACCAACATAAATTATTTTCAAGGAATACAATTGGAAAATTTATCAAAATGCTTTGATTTATCTACTCATTTGCGTGCATTTAAAAAATTTAATACAAAATACGAGGGCCGTTCCAAAAGTAAAGCCTCCTATTTTTTGCTTTTAACTGAAAAAGTTGAAGAGCTATGAAGACGGGCATGCTACCATTAAAATGAGTGACCTTTTGTGATAGAAAATTTATTTTTCTATATAATCACCACCATTCTCAATGCACTTTTGCCAGCAATAAACAATGGCTGTGCATGGGTATCTGAAGCAAGGGTTGTTTAAAAAAAGCGGTCTCCTATTTATTTATTTTTTAACTCAAAAAAGTTTAACAGATATGAAGACGAGAATGGTACCATTAAAATGAGTGACCCTTTCTGCGCCAGAATTTATTTTTTTACATATTCTATTCTCAATGCACTTTTGCCAGAAATTCAATAACACATCTCTGCTTCTAACACACGTCCATGACAGAGGTTGCTTTCTTAGAGTCTTACACCACTAATATCTGTGACAGAGATGAACCTCTAGGTCATGAACGCATAAGTTCAGTTATCACAACAATGCAATTTGCAATCTTCTCTGATCCGTTTGGGCGGAATAGAAAAATAGGAGGCATTATTTTTGGAACGTTCTTCGTATTATTTATATCTCTATATGTATAAATAAAGTTAGGTATGTGCATATATGTTTATATATTACAATACTGATGCACTCTTTTTTTTTTAAGATTCTTATTGAGATGTCAGAAAATTTTCAGACAAATTTTTCTCTTTGTCAATTTTTTATGAAATGAAAAATCTGCTAGAGATATATCTATTAGTTTTCAAGGTATAATTTAGTTAAGGACATAAGTTATTATGCACTCACACATACACATTCTCAAATTATATTTAGGTGCTTGTGTAGTATAATGGAATTTAAAAAAATATATTTCGGGTAAAAATATTATGTACTTACCTGTCATGTTGAAATTAGTACAAATTACAAAAATTATTAAAAAAATGAGCAGAAGATCTGCTAGAACTATTATTATTATTATTATTTTTTTTTTTTTACAAAAAAGACAGATAGCAGTCTTACTTTCATTCCAATTTCCATAGGGGAAAGGTCAGCAAATGGGACTTCTCTGGTTTCCAATTCCCATAGAAGAATGGCATAACTCCACATGTCAGCAGCTTTTATATTGATTTCTTCAGGTTTTTTCTGCAGAGCTGAAAAATAAAAATTGGTTAAAATTTGAACAAAAAATATTTAGTTAAAAAAAAAAATGATTTAATTACAATCAAAATTAAAAAAAAAAAAGAACTAATTAAAATTTATAAAATAGAAAATAAAACCGATTTGATTAAAATTTAATTAAAATAAAAAAATGAATTACTAAAAAAAAAGACTAAGTTAAAATAAAAGTATTAAAGAAGACTTGAAAAACATTCACAGGCTCAAAAAAAAACAGTTTGTCATTGAATTAACACAACTAGTGTGGAATAACTTTTTATCTTAACTACAAATGATAAGCAGGGATTTTTTAAAGTTGATATAAGTATATTTTATGTTCTCATCTTGAGTGTTATTGTCACAATGTGTTGGCCGATGTAAGCTCCAACCTTCCTCAGGTGTATCTTGTCAAACTCGAGAATCTTTCTATTAAACTTTGGAATCTGGATAGAATTTTGAAAAAAAAAAAAAAAAAAAAAAAAAAAAAAAAACCTTTATTTAATTCACGAGGATATTATGCTCTTGTTCCATCAGCCATAATGGTAGAATTCCTAAATAATTCACAATTGTATTTTCTTGAGTGTCACCTGCATTGCGGATTAAACCTTCATCTTTCAGAAGAGTAACTTTACAACTGAATTTTATTTACCAAGTACTTCATCTACTATGCTAGGTGTCCTTGCAATTACTTAGAACTTCTACCCAGTCATGGCTGACGGAACGAGAGCATGCTACCCTGTGGATTCAACAAAATGTTCCGTTGAAAATTTTGTGTCGTTTCCAGAGTTTGACAAGATACACCTGAAGAAGGTCGGCGATTACACCGATCAAAACGTTGTGAAAATGACATTCAAGATGAGAAGAGTAGTCCGAAGAATCCAAATATAAATAACCAATCCTCATCTCAAAACTCCAGAACCATAAAAACAACTGTACAAAGATTATTTAAGCTATTACACCCCAGGATATCTAATTTTTTTTACTATGGAATCGACACTTTGTGAAATTACTTTTTAGTAATTACACAAAGTTTCGACTCAATAGTAAAGAATTAGTATACATAACATATAATGAAAAAACAAAAAAAAACAAAAAACAATGGCATAAAACTATGTTTAATGTTTTAAACAGATTTTTTCTCACGTTTTTTTCATGGCCGAAACCTTTTTAAATTAACTAAATGTTATGTTTCAAAGGATTACCTGTTCATTCAATGTCATTTATTATCTTTACAAAACATGGGTGTCCTTTTAAAATAATTAACTTCCACTCAAAAAATATATTCACAGATTTGAAATCCATTATTTATCTGAGTCATACAAGCAATATTAATTTGATTACATACAAATAATAAAAAAAAAAAGGGGGTGATGTTTGGGTTACCCATTAAGTCCCAGGGTATCTAAATTGCTTTGCTATTGAGTTGAAACTTTGTGTCATGACTAAAAATGGGTTAGAATACACAAATTAAAATGAAATATTGAAATTATTAAAAAATGAAATATTGACTCTCCTATAAATAGGACACTTTCCTATAAATAGAAATTATGACCCTCCTATAAATAGAAATTATTAGAAAATGAAATATTGACTCTCCTCCTATAAATAGGACACTGGGTATTGTTAAGAGAAATGGCTATACCCCCTCCCCCTCCTCTTTATTTGTGATATATATATATATATATATATATATATATATTAATCAAGCAGACAACCCCCCCCCTCTCATATCACAATCAGTCGTAGTTAAAGCGAGACTAGACGGGATGACCCAGTTTTCCGTGTTGTTATGGCAACAGTATATCGAGATGACACACCCCCACCCCAGCCTTGAGCGGATGTCATTGATACAACATCCCCATCCCCAACCGGTCTGGAAGCAAAGAAAAAGCGGGAAATTTAATCAGTCGGACTGAGAGCGCAGACGCGATCACACGCGTGGCGATTCTTCTCTTCAACCTATAGACACTGCGGCCCAGGTCGCATGGTGAAAAACACCAGTCGACTCACATCGCGCCAATAAGGAAACAATGGATATACCTTGGCACGAGATAGTTGGACTGAGATCGCACGGTGAAGAAAAAAACCCCAGTCGACTCACATCATGCCGATAAGGAGACAATGGTCATACTTTGGCACGTAATGGTTGGAATTTAAAAGTTAGTCATGAGAATTGCTTATCAACAAACAAAAGGGAAAGAAAAACGAAAAGCAAGAAACGAATATTAATGAAACTTCACGCCGTCGGAATACGGACCAGCAACTCCGGACAAAGGAAAGATAAGTACACTTTTCAAATTGTCCAACTCCCATCTCGTAGAAATAGCTAACTACGTTGAACTATTATGTGCCTCATATAAAAAGAAAAAGAAAGAGATAAAGAAGCAATTCTCTAAATAATTCTCCCCATCACTGGACCCTCCCTTTGGCCGGCCCATGAACAATCTATTATTGACTCCTAGAAAAAAAAAAGTAGTGAAAAGAGACAATCTTTATTTTCTTGAAATTTCTCATTATAACCCCCCCCCCTGGAACATTACTTATGCACCTCATTGATTTCCATTTGAAAAAGAAAAGGAAGGAAAAGAGAATAAGAGACGATATTCTTTGAACAATTATAAGTATCACATATCCCCCCCCCCTTTCTTTATCCCATAACATTGTCTGCATGATTTTTTTTGTTTGAATTATTGTCTTGTTGCCCTGTTTTGTTTTCCGTTATTTTCTCTCCAGCCTTGTTTTATAAATAAATTGTTGTGTTTATAACACTTATATAAATGCCGTCGTGTTCGTCATCATTTTTCGTTACCTTGCATTTGTTAACGTGAATGTCACCGAAGTATTCCACAACGATATCACTGATCCGAACTTGGACAGGTGCTATCTCGGCTGAATAACTTTCAGCTGGCACCCTATATTTATTTTTTTCAAGACGCGCTCTCGGTGTTGGAATCTTCTTAGGAGACCCCTACCCGAGGGTACCGTCACAGTATATGTGATATATTTTAGAAATCAAACAAAACAGTCCACACAAACAGGTACATTGCAATAAGTTAGTGGCTTACTATTGAAAAACTCGTATATATAAGTTCATACATGAATGAAAACAATTTTAGCAAATTTCAAAAGAATTTTTAAGAGGGTTCCAAAATTTTGAAGACTCATGTTATCACCTGACGTTTATTACAGACATGTTCAAGTAAAAGTAATTACGAAAATAGATTTCTATAAAAAATTCGGTATGGCATTTGGGTCTAACAACAGAATGATAAATAATTTGACCCCAAATGTGTTAGAGTGGTTCGTATTATTTGGATTTATCAAACTACTGTTCTCATTTGGAATGTGATTTTCATATTCATAACGTTTCAGTCGTTGTAACCACCGGCCTTCTTCAGGTGTATCTTGTCGAACTCAGGAATGTTTCTATTGAACTTGGGAATTTAGATGGAATTCCCGAGTTCGACAAGATACACCTGAAGAAGGTTGGAGGTTTAGCGACCAAAACGTTGTGAAAATCACACTCTAAATGAGAACAGTAGTCTAACGAATCCAAATAATATGAATAACCAATCCTCATCTAAAATATTCAGAAACATGTTAGAGTGGTTTTGTTACCTTCTGGAGCCATCCAGGCAGGAGAGTACACTTTTCCCTTCTCATGGAAAGAGAAACGGTAGTCAGACATATTGATTCTAGCAGTAAGGTCTTCGTCAATCTGTGAAGAAAATAAAAGATCGAATGCTCATGAAATAATAATGGTTTCTAAATGATCAAACCCCATATAGTTTCTGGTGCAAGAGACACGGCTGCCGGGAGCCATTATCAACCTTTATTCACAGAAATAACTCTGTAGGCATTTATTTATAAGAAAATTATTTTTCACAATCATGTGTAATTGATAAAAAAGAAAATAATATGCTAATATTTATTGCATAAATTGTAAAGTATAAATGCTTAAAATTGTATAGATTATAAAACATAAATATTCAAATTTTAGAAAGTTACAGAAAAAAATTATTTAAAAAATATGGCAACAATCTTATAAGGATGGAAGTGAAATCATGTTTGTTTTAATAAAATTAAAATGCAGACGGTTTTCTTTTATCAAATAATGATCCCCACCCACCCCCAAAAAGGACAATCTTTATCTTTTTCTCACAAATTGAAAAATTATTAAGACAATGATTTGAAAAAAATAAAAATGATATTTAAAAAATATTTGTATGTTTATTTTAATGCGTCATATAGTTTTGTTTTTTTTTATTAATTTTTTTCCTCTCAAGTTCTTTTTTTTTGTTAACAGGAAATTCCTGCCAAGGAATGACAAACGGTATAGAGAATTAAAAAGAAAAATGTCTGTCACTCGGCAAAATTTTCAAAATTTCTAATTATATAAATGTTTACAAACATGGAAAATAAATACAAGGGTTGAAGAAAAAGAAATACGATTGGGACAATTTATTAGAGAAAGAGAGCTATAAGATATATCATTTTGTGTAAAAATATGTGCATTTTTTTTCTTCAAATATTTCCTTCATTTTGTCTGTTACCAAACTTATTCATGTATGAAGAAAATTTTGAGTTTTTTCTCGCTCGCTCTTCTTCAAAAGGAACTCCGGGTACCCCAGCCAGAAGTAAAGCTTAACTATAACCTTAAAAATTAGATGTATTATGTCAATTAAAGAAATAAAGAAATTAATGAAAATGTAGTTATATAAATCCCCAATTTTTTAAATAGTTATTTTCTCTTTATCTTGCTATTAGATATTGTCAGTTTCTATTAATGTATTTTTTTAAAATTATTAAACCAATCTCATATGCCAGATGCCAGTCTATCTATGTCATAAGAAAATATCAGGAACCAGTCCAGTTTAAAATGCAACCATCGCTAAATGTAGTGAGTTACTTAAGTCCAACATAAACAAATTCTTGATGAGACATTCGCTTTACCAAATTCCCACTACTAACGATTACTACAATATTGTCCCATTGACTACTTTACACTCATTAACCCTTGTCCTCCAGTGGCCTTCAGGCCTTGATAAGTGATGACTCCTATGTAAAAAAAAGAAAAAAAATTAAGTTACTATTTTTGGTAATGGTTGATTGATTTTTTTTTTTATGTTGCTGTTTATTAAACTTAGATGTGCATTATATTGTGCTTCTCTATGCATACAAAATACATTCCCATCTTAAAGAAAAAGGACCACTCCTCAATATAATGGGCTTAAAATAAAGTTTTAAGTTCTCTTTCACAAAAAGAAAAAAAAGAAAAGAAAAAAGAATCAGGTAATTAGCAATAAACTATCCCCTTCTCAAACAGTGAAGGCATAAGTCTGGGAGGAAAGAGTTCCTAGAAGTGCACAGGACCAGCAATACACCGCAGTCAACTGACAGAAGATAATTACAAGAATGACCTAGACTGTTGGCTTTTGAAAAGTATCACTAACTAGCTTAGAGTTTAGTAGTTAAAAATAGGTAAATGTAGTGGAATTCCTTTCACTTTCAACTTCTCATATCTTTTTTATTTTTGGGGTTACTTTGATAAAATTTGTATGCAAGCAAATTCTAATCTTTTTTTTTTTTTTTTTATAAATGTGCAATTTTTTTTCTTGCGGCATTAATAATCTTTTATCAAGTTACTTAAAATTAAGTAACAATTTTTGCTGAAGTTTGTTTGATTTTTTTTTTTTTAATGTTGCTTTTTTGTCAACTTAGATGTGCATGATATTTCGTTTTTTTTTATGCATATAAAAAACAGTCCCATCTTAAAGAAAAAGGACCACTCCTCAATATAATGAACTTATTGTATGCTTTTAAGTTGCATCACACACAGAAAAATTTGAAAAATTAGTGAATTAAAGTTTTGCCTCATTATCAAATTTTGTTTCCATCTGTATTTACATGACCTAAATCTAAATTTTTTAAAGAAATTAATGTACAATTAAAAAAAAAATCTGTCTTGATCTCTCTGCTGTGTTATGAATCATATTAAGACGATTCAATGAGTTAGCTGTTGTAATGAATCTTATATGAACAGTCAAAGTGCACTTCTACTGCCTGTGTGTATGTTCAGCTAAAGAGGAATGGGCTTGGCTACATTGAATAGATTTATTTAAGAGGACAGTTCAACAAGAACTTGTTTACATTGAACTTGAAGATGATAATATTGTAGTCAGCTGGAAAACAGACCAGTAGAACAGAGTTTCACGGGTGGGGAGTTCCAGGAAAGAAGCTTTGTTCATGGAATCCACGTTTGGGTTTAGGCACTGATAGAAAGTGGGGAAAATTATTGATAGTGGTTGTAGCTAATCGAGTGTTTCTTTTTTTGTGAAAGCTTAGTGGAGGGGGCATATATTGAAGCTCAGTCGAGTACTTGCCATGAAAATAATGATAGAGCAGGCTTGCAATGTCTCTTCTGTGGGGAAAGAGGTTGCAGAGAAGAGAAAAGGGCATCATCTACTAAGTTACATAGTTGGTTTTAAACTCTGTCATGGCAGGATAGGATTAACCACATTTAATATTTTCTTTTTAAAGTACACAATTTTATGTTCATTTAGAAATTTTTTAAAAATTTCAATTGGATAAAAAAAAAAAAAATCAATCATGTAAGTTACTTACTAGATTTACCTCATAGCAGTGTACAACCAGTCTATTGCACATATTACTAACACCTCCTGGGATGAGTATTTTCATAAAATATAAACATTAAAATGCTTAATTCCATTAGACACTATTAAAGATATTATATTTTAAAGAGCTATAAAACTGGCAGGCAATAATTTAATACTAGCAAGAACTGTGGAAATTCCATGGGTCTTTTTACAGCAATCATAACTATTAAAAATAATATTCTTTTTTTAAAATAACAAATGTCTGTCAGGGCATATTTAGCTTGTAATGAAAATTACTTTTCTAGAACAAGAGTAATTTTTTTTTTTAAGTATTATACTAAAAAAAAAAAATTACTCTTGTTCTAGAAAAGTAATTTTTATTACAAGCTAAATATTCTGGAAATAAATAAAATGAATATGCTCATTTATTTACAATTATAATTATTGTTAAAACAATATTCTCTGTCTTCTTTCTGTGAAAATAGTTTTGAGTTAAATATTTTTCAAACCAATAAAATGAATATCACTTTTTGAAACGTATTTATTCAAAATTGTAGCGTTTTAGTTGCAGATGACAATCTGATTTTGGAACAATTTTAAAACAGGTAAAGTCTGAAATTTTTACTCTAGCGACATCAGATCACTAATCACCATCTTTTTACTAATTGGATGATCTGATTTTTTTTTTTAAATGTGTGTGAAAGGTGATAACGTAGGTCTGAACATGAAATGGTTTAGCATATTACAATATAGATTATTTCATGGCTTTCAAAATTGTAAAAAAAAAAAAACATTAAAGAATTTGATTGTGTTGTTGCTGCAGTATAATAATAAACAGGCGACCTACATAAATTTACATAAACTCTTTTAGCATATTTTTCTGTCAGGCAACACTAGGTCTGTCTACTAGTTTTCTATATACATGAATACATGCTCAAGCATTGTTTTTTTTTGTTTGTTTAATTTTGCCCCCATGTTTCAATGCAAATATGATGGTTAAATTCATGATGAAGGTCAAATTTAAAATGAAAAAAAAAAAAATAAATAAAAAATAAAACCTTCCCAAAAAAAAAAAAAAACAAAGACATTCCTCTTTATTTCTTCAACCCTTGCATTTTCTGCCAATTGCATTTCAGGGAAAGAATTAAAAAATCTATTCATGCACTAAAATTAGCAAAAGCCTTTTTTTTTTTTTTTATTTCATTACATGCAAAAACAAAAAAAAATGTATCTATATATCTATCTATATTATATATATGAGATTATAATAATATAAATTCAATCTACATATATATATGTATATCATATTGATTCATAAAATAATCTCATTATAATTGAAAGCCAGGCATTGGAATATAAATTGCATCCTGGGTGTTTGATCCATTGAACATTATTCACAAGTCATTGTGTCTTATTTTGAATTGAATGTGTATATATATATATATATATATATATATATATATATATATATATATATATATATAATCCAGAAATAGTTATTAAGTTTATAAATCAAAAGCTTTTGTAAACTTTAATGTAATATAGATATTAATATTTATATGGTAATCCTAACTAGATAAAAAAAAAAACATTCAGATATATGTAGAAAATGAGATTCAAAATAAATAAATGAGAACTAAAAGCATCTCCATCATTCAAAACATATAGTAACATATAGTAACAGTCGTGAATAATATTCAATGGATTCAGGATGCAATTAAAATTCCAATGCCTTGCTTTAAATTGTAATTAGATTATTTTGTGAATTATATATATATATATATATATATGTTTGTATGTATGTATGTGAAATTAAATTGTGAAAATGTGGATAGAAAGGCAACATACTAGTAGAAGTAAGGGCACAAACATATCATTAAAATTATACTAAGATATTTCTGTCGATTCAGTCGACCATATCCATTTGCTTTTTTTTATTTATCTATTTATTTTTTTTTTTAATCATTTGAGATGAGGCTTCATACTTTGTGTATTCATTCTTTTTTGCGGACTGTTATCTTCATCTTTTATTGTTTCACCACGTTTCGAACAACTCATTCTCCATTAACCATGACGGGATAGGAATGCTGGATCACCTGAAGAAGGTCAGAGGATGAGTTGGCCAAAATGTGATGAAACAACAACAATAACTATGAAAAAGAGGATAACAGTCCCCCAAAAAAGAATGAATGTTTTTTTTTGTTTTTTTTATTAAATGAATATGTTTGAGCAAAGTGAAATATTTTTGTTCAATGTTAATGATGTGTTTGTGTCCTTATTTTTACAAGTGTGTTGTCTTGCTAATCAACTCTTTCATAGAATAATTTTCCATGTTGTCTGAAACTTATTTTATATTTACTTTCTTATATATATAATATATATATATATATATATATATATATATATATATATATATATATAAGGTGTTTGACTTACTTCGACAAGTTGAGGTACTGATTTCTATGATCAAAGCTAATTTATTATCAAACAACTACACAAAAAAATGAGTTAATTTCTATATTTTTAATTTGAACATCAAACGATGATGGATGTGATGTGATGTGATATAATGTTTTTTTTTTTCTAATAAAAATATGAATTTAATGAGGGGGGGTATTAAAAATTTATAATAAAGAAAACGGGTTTGTTTTCCAACTACAAAAAAAAAAATTTTTTCTTCAAAATAAATATTTACTCTCCCCTCCTCCCCACCACCACCACCACCACTCCTCAACCTGATTTCAAAAAAGAAAGAACAGGTAAAGCACCCCAAAATCAAAGAGCAAAAACAAATAAAAAACAGATTTTAATAAAATTTTACAAATGAAAACAAAAACAGCAAAATATTTTTATTAAACAAAATATAATTTAAAAAAAAAACTTTAACAAAAATATGTTAAGAATAATGAAAAAAAAAACATTTCATTTGTAATTTTAAACTTAAAATGTTAAAAATCAAAAAAGTCAAATCTACAGTTCAAAATAACATAACCCCCCCCCAAAAAAAAACAAAAAAACTTAAAACAAAGTGAAAAAATGAATCTCAACTAAAAGAAAGATGAAACCAAAAGTAAAAAATAGAAAAAAAAAAAACCCAAAAAACCCCAAGAAATTAAAAAATAAAATATATTTTTGTATTTACACACAATGTATATTAATTCATATATATTTTTTTTTTTTTTTTAATTTAAGATTCTCCACTAAATTAACTGAGAGGTGACAATGGGCTAGTGGTTAATGACATGGACTGACGACCTGGGAATCCCCAGTTCAAATCCATCTAGTTTGTTCCACAAAAATCGCTTCTAGTTTGGATGTTGGCAACCTTCACATGGTTCCTCTCATAAGTACCTGATGTCTTTGTAGAAATAAAGACTAGAAAAATATCGGGAAAATCAATGCCAATAAATCTTTTTTAATTTGGATAATTCTGATTATTGTGCTCATCCCGAGTGTTATTTTTCTAAATGTTTTGGCCAATGTAACCTCAGAACTTTCTCAGGTCTATCTGGCTGAACTCTGGGATCTGCACAGAATTTCAAACAGAATAAGTGAAATTCATTTGTAAAGTCACTCTCTTCTGGAGGCTGAAGGTCCAATCTTCAGCGTGGGCGATACTAACAATACAATTGCCAATTACTGAAGACTTCTATACGATCATGGCTAATGCAGAAAAAAAACTTTTTAAAAATATTTTTGTGTTATAATATATATATATATATATATATATATATATATATATATATCCACACACACACACACACTTTATTTGTTTTACATAAGCATTAATATGTCGCTACACATTCATAAGCATGTTTTGATCAGCTAGTTACTAATAACTAGAGACCTCTTCAGACAATATTGCTTATACAAATTGCATGTATAAGCAACATCGCCATAAGCCACTAGTTATTAGTAACTGGCTGACTGAAACATGCTCATGAATGTGTGGTGAAATTCAAATGCTTACATAAAACAAATAAAAAGTATATCTTGCCCTACTTCGGTATTGAGCACTCTTGTATTGACCTCATTAAAACTTCATTGGTTATTTTACTTCTAGAAAATATTAACCTGGAATTATGCAGGGTGGAATGATAAAATTGTCATCGTAAAGAAAACAACACTACAGCCTTACTTTTTTGAAAAGATCAATTCAAGTAACTTGATTATGTAATAGTGCTAACATCTATTCAATGTAGCCACCTTCAACATCAATCTCTGCCTCGATACTGGTCCTGAATTGGGAGCATGCCTTTTCCATAAGCGCCAGCGGGAGCTATGTGAATACTTGGCGGAAGGTGGCAATTAGGCTGACTTTGGTGTTGCGGGAGGTCATGTTGGTGATGTTCTCGATGTATGACCAAACAAAGTAGTCCAGCAGGTTCACGTCGGGGGCCAGTAAGAGGAGAGTATGATATCGTAGTACTTTTTCTGAAGTCAAGTCTGGGTCTCTTTGGACTTGTGGGCCAGCGCTAAGTCCTACTGCCACACTCAGGATCTGCCAGCAGCCACCTGATTGCACCAGGGGATCACCACACTCTTCAGCACATCCAGGTATACTTTGGTGTTCACTTTCAAGTAGACTTTGAAGATACGAGGTGGCATGATATGGCTCTCACTGGAAATCACACTAAGGACCATAACTGTGGCCGGAAACTTTTTCACCACCCTGAGCACATCCCTGTTATTTGCGGCAATGCTCCTGCTGTCATAACTTGGATTGGTAGAGAGCATGAATTATACAGGGGTGCATCTCTAATCTCGCTCGTTGAACATTGTGTCACTTTCAGACATGATAGGAAGCTCCTATCACTATTGCAATTTGTACACAACTAGCCAACTAATAGATGGTCATCAACAAAAAAAGAAAATCGTGGAATGATAAAATTGTCACCCCAGAAAAGACATGATTCCATTTCCATTTGATGAAAACCGATTTTCTTTTTTTGTTGATGTTGATGACCTTTTTTTTGATGATGTGTGTGTGTGTGTGTGTGTGTGTGTATATATATATATATATACACACACACACACACTAGCATGCTGCCCTGTATTACCCTGTCGTAAAATATGCTCAAATATTATATTTTGATTAATGCAGATTTTGTATTTATTATTATACTAGCGAGGGGTACCCGGCGTTGCCCGGGTGTTTTTCGGGGTATGTGAAAAAAAAAAACAGGTGCCCGTGAAAAAAAAAAAAACGAAGCCTTCACGACGCGCAGTTGGAAAATAGTAAAGTGTTAAAAAAAAAACAGGTGCGCGTTTTTGATTGACGTGATGGCGATAGGTATTCAGCAGTTAGCATTTTGTGCGGGACAGTTTTGAATGAGGTGAATAAATCGGTTTGTTTGTTTTTAAAAACCTGCTCCCTGTTTATTAGGAGGAGCGAAATGAAAGCTACATTCTGATATGACGGTCGACATTGAACAAACGTTACTTAGCTCTCTTGACACAACTGGCTTTCGGCCTGTGATTAAAGTCGAGTTTCGCTTTTTTTTATACTGAAAACCGAATGTAACGCGTGCTGATGTGGGAAATGTGGAATAATTAACGTTTGAAAGTCAATAAAATTAAATAGACAGGCGAGCTCCGTGGATAACTCTGAAATATTATAATTTATAGAGGATATAAAAAGTTTTAAGAAGTTGTGAACCGAGCAAGTGCTTCTTTGAAAGAAGCCTTTTGTGGACATCGAGGAAAAGTGTACATACATACACACATACATTTTCACTTTTATATATATAGATTATACCGAACCCAATATATAGTAATGATTTAAAAAGTTTTTAAAAAGAATGACTTGTGCACTAGCACCAAAAATCAAAACGTTTAGCTTACAATTTACTTTTTCCTTTGACGTTAATGCCTGAGCTATGAAGACATGTTTGCTGCAAGGCGAAAAATTAAAACATGAACCAATAGCTATTACGTTGCACATGCATATTCGTAATGGCATCGTTCGACCTTCAGCTGGCAAATTCTATTTCTTTAATTCTCTACACTTTTGCACCGATTTTCTCCAGCTAAAACCCAAATATAAAGTTCTGCATCGGTTTGAATGCCCTATATATTAAGTTTCATGTCTGTGGACCAAAAACTAACAGAGGAGATTGGTAGGCAAAATTTTTTAAACAAATATATATAGGCATACATATAAACATATAGAAAGAGGTTTGTGTTTACTTTAATCTTTTTATGCAAATATTACGCAACTATAAATCATGTAGAATATCTGTATGAATATAATTACACGCAATAATAAACTAAAGATGATCATCCCATAAGAAAACAAACAAACAAAAAAAGCTACTAGGGAATTAATTAAAATGAATGTTTAACAGAATATGCAAATTAGCTAAATCTTTTGCATATGAATGCAATTCCATGACCCATATATAACAAATAAATAGAAAAAAAAAGGGGTTTTTAATATGAATATCAATGCACAAAAATACCAAATTTTTAGGAGTATATATATATATATACACACACACACACACACACACACACACACACACACACACACACACACACACGACTACTTCATTTAATCACATAAATTAATATACGAAAATTTAATTTTTTGCATAAATTTTCAGTATTTACTTCAACAGTGCTCAATAAATAGGTAGAGCAAGATAGTAAGTTATAAAAATATATATGGCAATTAAGCTACACATAATATTCTGCGTTTCATTCTGAAAATGCGGAATATTCTGTGTAGCTTTATTGGTATATATATTTTTATAACTTACTATATATATATATATATATATATATATAATTTTTATTTCTTTTGAATTTAAGGCTTTCTTATATTCCTGCTGTGTTTCAAAGAATAACACAGTCATATATTAAAACATAACAATGTATCTTTATTGTTGGCAACGATTATGGATGGTTGGCTGTCCGGAGAGAGATGCACACATAGGAACTTAATGTGCTGATTGTTCTTGGGCCCAAATTGTCAACCAATGACGACATTCTTTTTGGTCGTTATTATATAACTATTTGTGACCACCTAGCCCCCCTCCCCCTTCCCTCTTGGGAAGGCATTGTTACTGTTGCCACACACCAATTGTCATTTCACTGGATTGACTTGACTTTGATTACACCTGTATAACATTTTGCCGAAAATGACCGTTCAAATATCATACTTTTAACTTATTTTCTTTTTGAGAAATGATCAAGTTTTTTTTTTTTTGCGTTTTCTATGCAGATGCCTATGTCAGGTTAATAACTTTTATTCAAATGACATTTTGGTTCATTTAATAATTATTTTGTTGTTGTTTGCATTAGACAAGCTCATATAAAAACGTGTGTGTGTGTGTATGTGGTGTTTGGCTTATTGGTTTCTATGATCCAAGCTAATCTATTTTTGATAAAAACAAGAGACTATTTCTTCTTCTTTTTTTTTTTTTTTTTAAATTTGAACATTAAACAATGATAATTTCTTTTGTCCTAATAAAAAAAAATAAATTTAATGGAAAAAAAGTGGGGAGGGGGTAGTTAAAAATGTATATAAAAAAAAAAAAGGTTCATCTCATTAGAAACCAAAAATACCCTTATCCCCCTGAAGACACCTTTAGAAGAAACCTCATTGGCAGCATTAACACCCTCATGAAGAAATGTGATAAGAAGAGCATACCATTAGAATTGAGAGACGCTGGAACATGCACACCACATCCTCCTCTTCCACCAAACTCAACCCAACAGGATAAAGAATCTTAAAGAAGGGAAGCTAAGTATTACGGACTGAAATCTTATAAGAACCCTAAGAAGAACAAGATGTAAAATTTTGAAACAGATTTAGTTAATCTAGTGGTGAACATTAAATTCAAAAGAAACAAAAATGACCTAAATGATTCTCTCCAAAAAAATTAATTTTCTAAATCCATCTTCAATGGTCACCAAAATATACTTTGTGTATGTGTGTATATGTGTGTGTATGTGTGTGTATGTGTGTATGTGTGTATATGTGTATGTGTGTGTATGTGTGTATATGTGTATGTGTGTGTATGTGTGTATATGTGTGTATGTGTGTATATGTGTGTGCGCATACATAAATATATATCCACTCTACAACAAATGTCAGTGAAACTATTTTAAGTGTTTAAGGGAAGGGAGAAAGAAAATAGCAAATTTAACCCTTCTCCTACAATCTTAAATAAATTCAGAAAGGTATCCGTTGTTATTTTCATAAGACATTCTCTTTCTTTATTTCGATTTCTTCCTTTTTTACAACTTTCCAGTTTGAGACGTTTTCTTTCTTTGTTTTAATTATCAAAATATGTGATAATTATGCTCTAAGAAAATATAATTTAAGCGATAGTCTTAAAACATAGTTAACTCTCTCTTTCTTCCTTCCATTTTATTCAAACTCTTTCACACTATTTCCATAAATCTACACAGAATTTTGAACCAATCCATGGCATAATGAATAAAGTAATGAACAAAATTCATTTGTTAAGTTATACTCTTCTAGAAGTTGAAGGTTTAATCCACAGTGCAGGTGATACTAAGAATACGATTCCAAATTATTTGAGACTTCTACCCGGTCATGGCTGATGGAACAAGAACATGCTATCCTTGTGGATTAAAGAAAGAGTTCTGTTTGAAATTCTGTGCCGATTCTTTAATTCAACAAGATACACCTGGCAAAATTAACTTGTTCAGCTTTGAGAGATAACTGTCCTAAAAGAGAAAATTAGCTTTATTTCCTATTAAGAAAAAGTGTATTTCAATAAAAGAAAAAGTGAAGAATAGTGTATATATATATATATATATATATCATTGGTGTGGACAACAGAGCTCGGTCACACACTTCACACATCTAAAGATTTCCATGATTGTCGGCAAGGTTTGGCGTTTCCTACATGCTCGCTTGAGCTTCGCTTGGTTTATCTTGGCTGCTTCAAAGTGTTCTGTGCTCCTGTATATCAGTGCCCTCCACTGCTTGTGATCATACGCTAAAGACTTCAAGTGTTTAGACCCAAAATTGGTGGAGGAGTTTGGTAGAGTTTTCAAAGGTCAAATCGTTGAACTTTGACCCCTTGACAGCCACATTTCTGGTCGAAAACCAATTAAAAAGATTTTCCCAAATCTCAATACTCTTTATGTCAAATCTCGAGTCTGTAGACTAAAAATTGACAGAGTTATTTGGTAGGGAAATGTATACAGACATTTTCACTTTCATAGATATAGAGATTATAGTGTTGAGAGGATTCTAATTTTTGTTTCTTGATCTGATACAATTACTGATTCTCTTCTAAATTCCCAATTCTGATACAATTACCAATACCGATTTGAATAACAAAAGTGCCGGAAATAACACAGCCTAACAACAGCAGCATAAGAATAATACTGACTCCCACTCTTGCTGCTATCAAAAGAGTTAATTAAATAGCATCGATTTATGTTTGTTTAAATAGTAATTTTATTTTTAGATATTTGGATCTTTACTCACCACATTTTTTTTTTTTCATGAGGTAAGATGGTAAATATACCCAAGTTATTTTTAAAAGAATCGACTAACAATCTGTTTACGCCAGTTTTTTTCTTTAATAATTTTGCAGTGAAACAAAATCTATAAATAACGGATACGTCCACTTTTTTGTTGTATCTTACTGATAATTTATAAACAAAATACACATTGAGGAACTCGTACATAAATCATAAATTCTTTTCATGTGATAGACATGCATGCATTTATTACAAGGTTATAAAGGTCTTTCCAACAAATCAAACACCTGAGAATGTGACCTAAAATTAGTCCACTTTAAGATATTTGAGTCAACTATTTTTTTTTTTGGGGGGGGGGGAGGAATATATATTTTTGTATTAAGTTTTATTGATTGTAGATCTGACATGGAATAAATTGGTCAATTTGATCTGACAAACAATTTTTTTCGACCATCTTATGAAAAATATATTTTCTGGATTAAATAAAACTTCATTAATATAAATTACATTTTCAACATATTGACAATATTTTAAACAGGATAATCGCCTAGAGTAAATGTGATATTGTCGTGATTGAAATGATTCTAGCTAAAGAGTAAGATAGCTAGTATAAGACAGAGGGTAACCGATAATCTCCATTGCCTTTTCTCACACTTTTGATGACCTTGTTCCATGTTATATGCTGTATTTTTTAGCAAATGAATAATTCAAAGTGTAGTATATTTTCTGGTACTACACTTTATCTTTTCTGTCCTCAGTTAATGAAGAAGAAATCCTTCTAGACTGAGGCAATTTTAATTTTTCTACCAATCTACAGTGTCCTTCTTGGAGAGCTGGCTTCTGTAGATTATAAACCAACCTTATATCCAAATATGCCTCCGTCAGAAGACAAATAAATAGAATAACACATAATCAATAACACCCTGAACTAAATCACTACCCTCCCAAAATAAGATTTTACTTTTTAAACAATTATGTGTGAACACCTTGAAAAACTTGTCGAAAATAAAAATAAAAATAATTATTTTAGAATTTAGATCAGTTTCTTAAATATATTTAATTTTTTTTACCACTAGTCTTACATTTGACTGGAATGGCCATGAAATTAGATGTAATTGCTTAAACAGGTTTGATACCCCCCTCCCCCACATATAAAAAAAATGCACAGAATTTATCTTTGATAAATTTATTTTATTAGTTGCCCTAAAACATTAGAATGGCACAGAAATGCAGGATTAATTTTACATTAAATTTACACGTAAAACTTTAAATTCTAAAAGAATTGATATTTTTCTTCCCAACAAGTTTTTCAGAGTGTTTACACATAATCAGCTGAAAAAAAAAAGAGAATCTAACTTTTGCTTAGGAGGATTTGCTGACGACTTTCCTCTATTACTACCACTACAGCAACAATAAATACTTAGAAATTTTTATATAGTAAAAGAATCTACTTAACTTCTATATTTACATGAAAATATAAGTTTAAACATGAAACAAAAAATGAATAAAAAACATCTTAGTAAAACGCATTTTTAATTTCTTTCAAATATATTTTTTAATATATCCGCTTACATTTTTATGTTGGCAGGCAAATTTTCAGGCTTTTGAGTAATCAGCGCCTTATCAGTGGAAAGAACATGAACTTAACTGCCAAAGTGGTTTTAATCATATTAATAACCAAGAATATTCTTTGATTTTCTAGCCTTTTATCCACTTCTTAAATATCCAGAACTTGTTTTTACAACCAGTACACACTACAAACAGACAGGTGACTGAAAATTTAAAGCATAACTGACATAAAATTGTGTTTCACACATAAGTTCACTAATTCACTGAAAAACTAAAATGTTTTTTCAAATTTTCCATTTGTTTTATTTTTTATTATTTTTTTTTTTGCTGTTTTTTAACACAAGTGAAATAAATTCATACGGTCATTCGATGTTATTAGGAAATATATATTTTAAGGTAAGGAGTCGCTTAAAAACAATATTCACCCTTTTATCTTTAGTCCCAGCAATGTAAAATTAAGTCTAACATTTTTTTAAAGAAATCCTTTTTGGAATTGGAAATTAGAATAAAATTTTCTGATCCCTATACCTAACAAAATTTTGACATTTGACGAAAGGAAGACATCCCAAAATATAGCATCAAATGCATATCACCTGACTGTCTGATGCAAGTAAGAAATCCTATATGTAAAATATTATATATATATAAAACATGTACACTTGTGAGCAAAAGAATGGGCCAAACAAATTTTATACATTTTATTGCACTAAAAGCTATATTGAACAAAGAACAATTGAACAAGGAAACTTAAAGGAGATTAATAACACAGAACAAGACATTTACTTTAATAAATACTTAGGATGGAATCGCATTCCCTTTTGATTTCTTTAAAAGATCAATCCTTTTAGACATGCTCTCAATCAAAGTGGAACACTGTGAAGAGGAAATGCTATTTCATTCGCTTTGCACAGCTTCCCACAGTTTGTCATTGTTCAAAAAAGTTCTTCCAGCGAATGCATGAGATATTATGGACCAAATATTTTTGATTGGGTTTCAATTGGAACTTTGACCTGGCCAAAATATCACATTAATTGAATTATCAGAAAACCATTTTTTGTGACTTTAGTAGTGTGTGCAGGGGCATTATCATGTTGAAAAATAATGTTCTGAGATATCCCCAGCTTCTGGATACTTGGTAACAGTCCCGTTTCTAATATTCGAATGTATTCCTTTCCATTGATTGACTTCTCATATCTAATAAGTTCCCCAACTCCTGCTGCAGTAAAAGTTCCCTATATCATTATCCCTCCATTCCGGTGTTTAACTTTCGTTTTTATGCAACTTGGTGAAAATCTTTTTCCAGTGCTTTGATTGCACGGTTCGGGAGCATCACTAACAAGACAAAATCTTGATTCATCTAACCAGAAACCATTCTTGAACCAGTCTATATCTTTCTTGCCATAACACGAGAAAAATCTTTCATTGATGTTTCATTGATGTTCTTCTTAAATAAAAATGGCTTCTTTGCACACTTTTTAGAGGAAAGCCCCATTTCTTTCATTCATCTAGATATTGTATATCTAGAAAGAGAATTCCCAGCCCCTGTTTTGAATTATTTCTATAGTCAATATAGGTTTTCTTTCAATCCTTCAAAACAGTTAATTTAAGCTTGTGGTCGTCCTTCAAAGTGGATGCACTAGGGTGACCAGATCCAGACTTCCCTTTTATCAAGCGTTCAACTTCGAACCTTTGACCAATTCGCTTCACTACAGAAAGAGATGTTTTCACATTTTCTTTTCTTAAAATATCAAAAATTTGCTTGTTAGTCATTTTGGACTGCCTTAATCCTGCAATTTGTTTTTTTTATATCCTTGCCAAAATGCGGTCTTAACATTTTTAGGATTAATTTTTTCACTTATTATTATATGCTATAATAATAATGATCTGCAAAATAGAAATTTTCAGTTAAAATAAACAAAAATTCATAGAAAAATATTGAAAAATCGATTTCTTCCGTCTTTCACTCATGGCCCATTTTTGTTTTTGCTCATGAGTGTATATGGTTATACATACACACATGAACTGGATAACTAGTTCGACCATTATATCTTAAGTTGCACCAGTCCGAGTCTATCTGTCACACCTTTGCATTGTTTTGCCTTCTATAAGCTTAAATTTCTTCTTATATGTACATTAAACAATGCTTCAAGCAAACTACTTTAACTTGTGTGTGTGTGTGGGGGGGGGCTGTATGGTTTGTTCCTTGTTAATGTAGTCAAAGATGTCTTCGTAGCCGGGCTTGAATCTCCCGACTGGCTGTAATCATAACTCTGTACTGATGATTCCTAAAAGGATGAAACACTAGTGTCTGCAGGTGTTAAAAAAATAATTATAGTAATGATTACATATATTATTAATTGTAATACAGAAGATCAGAACATATCAAGCATAATATTGTCATTTCAGACTGTTATAACCAAAAAAGGAAAAACTCAATATAACATAACCAATCCTACTGTGAACAAAGAAATCATCTAAATATTGATTTACTTGTCCGTATGTCCAGTGCCACAAAAAAACCATCATCATTGCAAACTTTAATTAATGAGAAACGAATTACATCCTTTTATAGTCATTCTTTATCAATTAAAAATCATTAAAACCATTTCCTCTTCAAAAATTAAAAAAAAAAAAAAAAAAAAAAAAAAAAAAAAAAAAAAACATGGCTGTCTGTTTACGGTTTCAAATTGGCTATTTTATTTTACAATTTTAAAAAATGTCATATTGAGAGGAAGCTAAGTTTTTTTTTTTATTATAGTTTCTTTTTAAAATTAAAAAAAAAATATGCAAGTGAATTGACATTTGTTCCTTTATATATAATTTATATAAAAATGTATTCAGAAAAAAAAACAAAAAAACAATGTGTTGTGTTGAATTTTCATTGAAAAAAAAATGTATATTTTTTACAACAATTGTTTTTAGTCTTAAAAGGTTAAAAAAAAGAATTTGCTAAAAAATTGTTTTAAATTCGTCATTATTCGTTTTATTTTATTTTTTTATTAATTTTATTTGTAAGGTGTTTTAAAAATTTTCAACTACTACAGAATTTCCACGGGTTCTGCTTGTAAACATTTACACTAAGTTTCATCTTTTTTTAGCCATAACAGCCTGAAACAGGTAGTATAATGCTTGATATATTCTTATCATCCATATAACAATTTAAAAAAAATAAATATCAAGCTCTTATTAAGCAATAATTGAGCACTCTATTGGATTCCATTCTACAAAATCAAATCATAAATAATTATTTTAATTTTATTTTAATACCTACAGACACTAGTGTTTCATGCTTATGCAATCATCAGTGCAGGAGATGACAATCAATACTGGTAGAAAGATTTGAACCCCACCACAAAGCCACCTTTGGCTTCATTAGCAAGAAACATACCCCAGGGCCACCGTTCACCGTAACGAAATTGAGGAAAATTTTAACATTAATGAAGCTTGACATTTTATACAAACAATGTTAGAGTGATCAAGTAACAGGAAGTTAGGATCTCTCACACAAGGCTAACTGACTGACTTTTTATCAATTTCCCCAGACAGTGCTCAACTCAAAAGAGTTTTTATTTCTTAAAGGGGCGTTAAAAATTATATGTTACATATTTCAGAGACATATCCTGGTTTCATTCAGATAGATTAACCTTTTATCAATTAAAAGATCATTAAAAATCCATTCAAATCATCAGTGACTTTAAAATGGATTTTTAATAGCCTTTTAAATTGTAAAAGATCAATCCATCTCACTGAAACCATGGTACGTATCTGAAATAACCTATATTTTAGCTCTCACACTGTATTGAATTCTTTTCAACACTTCACAACGAACTATACTTGTACCATTCTATGGAACAGAATAACTTTTACACATTTTTCTGGAGAAGTCGGCAACAATCACGAGCAACCCTGGCTGCTATAACTGACCCCCCATTTCATCAGAAAGATGACTATATATATATATATATATATATATATATATATATATATATATATATGAAAATGAAAGAAAAAAATGCCAAATGAAATACATGTTGAGATGATTTACTGATGATACAGACGTTAGTATTATAAGTGCTTGTACAGATTAATAATCTTTTAAACCAACACATTTCAGGTGAAAACATTACATACTTACATAGCAAGTCGAAATTAGCATAAATTCCTAAAAACATTACAAAAAAATGATCCAATAGAAAAATAAATACAAGTAAAAATAGAACTTATTGAATTATATGCTTTATCATATGTTTTAATGTCGAAGAGTTGTGCGAACAATTCAGTATGACAAACAAGGAAGGTAACTCTTGATTTAAATTGAGGGTCCTCCATTTTGAAACATATTTTTTTAACAATGTAATTATGGGTGATTTTTTTTTGTTTTGTTAAAACAAAAATACATGAAGCACATCTACTGGATCATTTTTCGTGATTTTTTAAAATTTATGCTAATTTCGGCATGATGAGTAAGAACATAATAATATATGCATTAGTTTAAATGATCACCAATCTAGACAAGCACTGTATTGTAAGTAATGTTAGTGACAACAAAGACAGCCGACAGCTATCGCACAAGTCAGAGCACTCGTAAACAGCAGGCACATAATTAAGTTCGTGTTTTTACCCCGTTGATTGCAACATCATTCGAAGAATACTTAGGATCATCAATATTTATTTTAGCCAGGTCCTCATCAATCTAGAACAAAATATATTTGTTACAAACAAAATAAAAAAAAAAAAATTCTTTTTTAATTTAAAATAATAATTTCAGAGGATGTTTAAAGTTTGAAAATAATATTTTAAAATGATTAGAAAGAAAAAAAAAAAAGGATATTTATTCCTGAAAGCAATAGAATGTATGAAAAAAAAAAAAAAAAATTATCAGCATTCATAAATAAATATACAAAACAAAAATGGTGAGGATAATTGTTGGTATATGATAGATTTAATAATTATCACACAGAATAATCGTGTATATATGTTTTGATAATAATTAAATAATTATATATAAAGACAGAAATAATTATTTTAATTATACAAAATTAACATTATAATCATTTATATTCAATGATTATTTAAATGATTAAATTTATCAACAGAAATATGTGGAATGATCTTTTTTTTCTTTTATTAATAAAACAAAATAAACAAAATAAAAACAAAACAAAATTTTGTCATATTTATACGTTTGTCCATTATCATTGAGTTATGTAATGTTGATATGACTTTAATTATATAAAAAACGAATATGAAAAAAATCTATCATAGATTTTGTTTTCATAATTTACAGAAAAGTATTGGATGCTTATTTAGAATTATGTTTAATGTAAAAAAAAAAAAAAAAAAAATACAGACAAATCTTTATGATGTATACACCCATTACGAAACAAAGACACCATATTCCAAAAATCACATACATTGATCAAGTATTTTTTTTTAAAAAAAGAAAATCAAATTTTATCAAGAAACATGATGGTCTGAGATTCACCATTTTTTTTTTTAATTCAAGAGTGACAACCTGATTCAATTACAGAGATTTTGTTTGTATTCAAAATAATTAAATCTTTCTAATTGCTAAAAATCATGAATTTTTATTTTCTTAGTATCAAAAAACAAACTAATTGAGCAATTTACATGATTTTAGGAATATTACATCTTCGTTCTGAGATGAATATATACATCATAAAGATTTTTTTTTTCATTAAATGTAATTCTAAATAAGTATGAATAATTGTGTAACAAAATTCAAAGGTTTTCATGAAAAAAATAAAGCGTAATGTGAACAGACATCTTGCTGTTCATCTCCCTCCATAATAACCCTGCAACTTATGTCCCCGATAGTAGCCCCATGCTTCAAAGTGGCACTGTGGCTTGTCTGGGGTGAAAATGGAATAATAAAAAGAAAAAAAAAAAAAAAAGGAAAAAAGAGAAAGAAATCTAAACAATTTGTACTATAAAATAACCCAACAGAGCTAAAAAAAACAAAAACAAACAAAAAAACCCCCACTATATCAAGGTCAAAACCCTGCCAACGATAAGTGTTAAAGGGAAAAGATTCTGACCCAGAAACATCACTAATGGAATGTAAAGACTAAAGAAGAAAATAATGAACGTGAGAGTTACGTGTTTGCCGAAAGTAAATAGATTCATTTTTTACCATACTGAAATGATTGTACTATAAAGCCAGATTTAGTACACTTCTTGTTAGTCTATAGGTACTGGAGTAAACTATATACCCCAACTTTGTATATGATTTTAGGAATATTGAAGTCAAGATTTTTAAATATAGAATGTACCTCTTTATCTCTGCCCACACGATAATTTATTTATTGGCAAGAAAGATGCATGATGGATTTCGTTTTTTGACAAGTAAATTTTTTTCTAATAGAATAATAGTGTTTTTGCAAGAAATTGCCTAATCAAGTTAGAAATTACTTATGCAGAAAATGACCGGCTTCTTCATGAGCGTTATGTTGGCATATTTTGGCAGCTTACGTAAACTGATGCAATATGTCGAGCGCTGATCAAATTTTAAAATGGTAGAAAAAAAAAAAAAAAATTAAAAAAGAAAACATCATAAGAAAACATTTATCATATATTAATTTCAATGAAAATAGAAATTAAAAAAAAAAAATCAACCTATGATAAGTTTCATTAATAAACATTTTTTTTTTTGTAAAAAAAAAAAAAAAAAAAAAAAATGTTTAGCAACAAATGAAGACTTTTTTTAATATAATTTTTTTGGTATTTGTACAGTTTAATCAAAACATTAAAAAATTAAAATATCAAAAAAAAAAGTTTATATTGTACGTATCTGTTATGGAATGAAGTTCTCTGAAAAAAAAATTTCCCTTAATTTCATCAAGTAGTCTTTTTTTTACAGCGAAAAAACAATTTGTTATGATATCATGCAAAAAGTTTGATTTTTAGGAAGAAAAGCTAGTATTAAAAATGGGGAGGGAGTGCTGGCGCTTTAAATTGAGTTATCTCCCCGTGGCATGTTCTAAACATATAAACAAAAATTTTTAAAATTCAAAGAGGTCTACCTTCAACATGCTCTCATAAAAGCGCTTTTCCACTGTAAAAAGTTTTTTAGAAAAAAGTACTTGATCAAATTAAGTGAAATTTTTTTTCGGAAATCTTCAGTTCAAAATGGATATATACAATATAACCTTTTTTTTGATATTTTCATTTTTTAGTGTCTTGATTAAACTGTACAAGTACCATTTCTTCATAAGAAATGTTACTGTGTAATAGTGTACACTTTTTTGTCGGTTTTGTTACATTTTAAGGAATCCAACATGTTGTAGACTCCGTTCTAAGTAAACAGAAGATAGGAAAATAACTTGACTCACTTTTCCTTTTTTTTTTTTTTAAAAAAACCTTTATACGTGGTATTTTCAACAACACATTTTTTTCTAAATATTTACACAGTTCATTTCTCTTTCTCTGGCCATATGTGTCTTTTTGTCTTTATTATGACATCACCCACACATCTCTAACACCACTTCTTTGAACATGCGTGTCCTTTTTATCTCTGCTGTGACATCACATTGACACACTGGTTCCCGTTAGATCACTAAAGTTAAGCAACATTGAGCCTGGTCAATACTAAAAGTGGTGACCATTTGGGAATTCCAGGTGCTGTATGTGCTCTCCGCTTATCTCGACATTGTTCCCAGTCGTCTAGTACTTCTCCTTGCTACTGGACTCAAACAGTGCCGATTCAGGATAGGTGTGGTTAGGGATTAGGCAACTCTTACCTCATAATTACATGTGCAGCTAGCCTTACAGGGAGTATCCATTGTCTTTTGAGACTGAACGGAGACTGAATGGCTCAGACATGAAATGATTACATATATATCAATAATTATATATCGTTTGCTCAAGTGATATTTAGAAAAAAAATTATTTTTCCAACTTTCAAATAAGTTTATACTTTTAAAAAATAATGTATTTTTAACTCTTGATTTGATTCTTGTTCAGCATTCTCTTATTCAAAAACAAAAATTAAAAATATCTGTATGACATACGTACCCCTGATGAAAAGAAACGAAAGTAGCATATTCCAATAATCATGTAAATTGATCAAGTAGTTTTATTTTTATAAAGAAAACTAAATATTATGAGCATCCACCAAGTGACTATCTTGCTTACCATTTTGAAAAAAAAAAAAGATGTAAAGAAACAAAGAGATAACTCAACAATAATTCATACTTACTAGATTTATGTTGTGATACCTACAACTTCCCATTGATCGCTTAAATATGTTTTTCTCAATAAAAAAATAAAACTACTTGATCAATTTGCATGATTTTTGGAATATGATATTTTCGCTTTGTTATGGGAACATACATCATACAGATTTTATCTTATTTTTGTGTTTTTATAATTTAGGGGGAAATTCTGAATAAGAACTTTGATTTCCAGTTTGTTTTTAAAACCTAGCTTGATTATCATTTAATAAATCTTTAAAAATAATTGCAACTACAACTCTTGCCTCGACTCAACTAACAAAAATTCCAGTAAAGTTTGACTATTACTGTATTTTATTTTTGATTCACCTAAAAAAAAAATAAATAATAAAAAAAAAAGGTATATTGCCATTGAAATGTAAGGGGCCACTAACATTAGGAAACAGATTTATTAAGTCCTACACTGTCTACAAAGCTCCAGCTCCTGTCTCATCACCATAATGTTATATCCTCCTAGGCTTGTTTTACAAGCAGTTTAAGGGAAATGTAGTCCAATGAACTTATGCATTTATACCCCCACAACATAAATACTCCTGATGAACGAGAAAAGCAGCAAAATCTCACACTTGCAGCATATAAGTTCTCAGATGCCCCCTCATCCTCCCAAAAACTTTTTATGCTATTAGTTCCTTTACTCAAGTTGCTAGACTATGGAAATTTCTTCCCTGTTTCCCAGACTGTATCAATATGTAGAAATTTAAATCTAATGTGAACAAATATCTTGCTGCACAACTCCCCATTTAGTAGCCCCCAATAAATCTGACCCTTAATAACATTAGCTCTTTACCCTTCAGTGACAATATGGCTTGCTTAGGCTGAATAAAAGAAAATAGTTAATTAATTTTATATCTATCTATATACATATAAGTTCAAGTATATTGATAACATGAACTAAAAAACAATATTTTTTTAAAAGTGCTCAGTATATGTGCAGGGCTTCTACAAATAAAATCTTGGGAAGTCCTGATGATGATATAGTAATGTCGAAATGTTGTTTGATTCACATAGACCACCTACAGTGTTTATATACTGTACTATACTGAAAAGGCACTCACTCTATGCCGGTTGAACCGGCTTCCTCTGAAGAAGGAAGTTTCATGAGAGTATGAAATTCACAAGTAGTGCCTAGTTGCATATAATATATATATATATATATATATATATATATATATATATATATATATATATATTATAATGTTTTAAAGGTGCTATTTTTTCACAACCTATAAAAGTGACAATAATATTCCGTTAAAATTTTTTTAAAATCATAATGTAATAAAAAAAAAAACAACTTTAATACAAAGTTGCCCTTAAATTTATACAAAATCTTTCGGTGTATTTTACAATGCCAGTTCTCAAACATTTTGTGCTTTACTCGAGAGTGAAATAAATAAAAGTCACTGACCATAACATGTTTACTGTTTAGAGTGATGTTTGGTATCATGGGTTCCATGGAGTGCAGGAAATCCATTCCACGAGCAATGTCCAATGCGAACCTCAAGGCTTGATTTTGGTCGACCACAATTTCTGCAAAAAATACAAAAAAAAATAAAAAAATAAATAAAATAAAAATAAAAAAAAGACATGGAAATTTACTTTCTGTTTCTTGTAAAGTTGGTTCTCTCTATCGCTTTAAACCTTTTCTCATATCTTCATCTTTAGGGAATGCATGATTGACTGATTGATTAACCAGTCAGAAATGTAGCACAGCATGAAAAACAAAACCTCTTTAGAAAAAAAAAAAACAGCAGACAGGTTTCTTTCAACAGCCGAAAGTTGGACTGTGTCCGAGTAAATGAAAGCAAGAGCTGAACGTACCTTCGGATGTCAAACGCCGGACAGCAGTTATCTTTGAGCAAAGATGTTCTTTCTTTAATGTTTGCTGTGTTCTTTCTGCTGATTAACTGTGATTCTCCAAGGGGCTAAAGTAGTTCCTTAGGGGAGAAATGGAATCAATACACCCTACAAGCTGATTGGTCAGTATATGGCCAAATCACCTAGCAGGAATATTGATTCACAGATAGATTGTTTTTTCATTTGTAACTGCTACAAATCTATTCTATATCTGTACAAATATACTATCAGACCATGTCTGTTGTATTGTCATATTTGGGCTGGTGAATATCTGTCCTATTTGAGGGTTCTTGATAATGTGCAGAACCCCTTCCCCCTTCTTTAAAACCTCTCTCACAGATGTGATGTTGCTAGTCTCAGTCTTTCCTATAAGTATTATTATGACATTTATTCTTCAGAATTGTCTGAGGTCCTGTATATGATCTTAAACTATATCTGATGGTGAGGCCCCAACTTGTGGGCTTTGGGGAGTGTGGAGCCACCCTTTAATTGCCATTGCTCCCAGGTCCACTCTGACCTGGAGTGGTAGTACCTGTTAGGGTCCCAATTATGGGTTAAATAGAAACCGACTTGAAAAAAAAAACATATTCTATTAAAAAATTTTTCTTCAAAATCACTGGATTCGGCATTAAATAACCTGAAAAGGGTTGATATGCCGTAAAACAAAAACAACCAATCAGAATTGTCTGATTTATTCCTTGCTTCTTTTGTTCCAGCTCGTTTGACTGGATTCTCTTTGCTATTTTGATGCCTTACTGTAATGCAGCTTCCTATTCCAGTAACTTCTTTCCAAGAACTGCAAGATTGCAGAACTCTTTCTTCTGACTGTTTTCCTCCTACCTGTAACCTTGATAAATAAAAATAAATTAACATTTATGCTGATGATACCATTCTCTATTCTGGTGTCACTTCTCGGCCAGCTCCCTCGGATCAGTTGAAATATGCAGCTAATCTAGAAGTTGGCTTGGGTTTAATTATAGATTAGGGATATGAAATGGCTTGTTTTGTTTAAATCCTGTTACGACTCAGCTTGTGCCTTTCAATCGTAAGCGTGTCCCTTTTCTTTCTGAAATTCTCATCGATGGCTCCGCTCTTGAAAGAAAAATTGACTCTAAAACTGCTTGATCTTTCTTTTTCATCAAATTTTTTTTTTTGGATTACTTGTATTAGATCCATTACTTTTTCTGTTTCTCGGAGAATCGGTACTCCCCATCGTTCTAAACACATTTTCATGCCTAAGGCTTTTCTCTATCTCTACAAATCTACTATCAGACCAATGATAGGAGTACTGTTGTCATATTTGAACTGGTGAATCCCTGTGCCATTTGAGAGTTCTTGATAACATGCAAAAAAACTTATCTGTAATTTGATTACCTCCACCCTTTCTTCTTCTCTGAAACCTCTCTCTCACAGACGTGATGTTGCTAGTCTCAGTTTTTTCTTTAAATACTATTATGGCATATGTTCTTCAGAACTGTCTGATCTATACCCTGCTTCCTTTGTTTCAGTTTGTTTGTCTCATTGGTCTAGTGGTCTCTATCGATTTTCTGTTTTGATACTTTAAAGATTTATTAATTTAAAGATTTATTAATTTAAAGTTCACCGCTTCTAGACAACACCCTTTATTTTTAAATATAGTTGACTAAATTTCCTTAAAAAATTCCTAAAAATCAAACATTTGTCAATAGGCATCAAGTTGGGTCATGGAACCCCATCATAATAATGTGATTCTATGTATTTTCAAATATGGTTGACTATTTTAAAACTCTTATTCACCCCAAACAGGCACAGTGTCACTTAGGCTACTATTTATTTTTGTTTTTTAATATAAGGAGAATTCTGGACAAGAACCGGTCACTCAATATTATGAAATCATCCTGCAACAGATACACAAGATAGTAGTAAATATATTAATACCGGTTTCTCCATGGAGAACGTTGTACAAAGATCCGTGGGTCATGAACTGGCTAATGATATACAGATCAGGAAGTTTATTGCAGCAAGCCAACACAGGAAGAATGTTTGAATGGTTGAAAATTCTGAAAATATAAAATACAACTAATAATTTTCATTTTCTGCAATCATTAAAAATAAACAGCCAACAACAGAAATAAATATTGTGCTTGTTTATATTGGTGATCTTTTAAACCAAGGCATTTCAGATGAAACTATTATTATGCATTTACAAGTCATGGTGAAATTAGTACAAAAAAAAAAAAAAAAAAAGATCCAGTAGGAGGAGAATTACAAGCGAAAATAAAATTTACTAAATTATCGAGTTTTATATTTTCTAGTATGGAAGAGTTGTGCGACCAAATCTGTATGACAAAAATAAGAGAGATAACCCTTGACTTAAATTGACTTAAATTAAGGGTCCATCACCTTTAAACACGATATCAAGGAACATAATTATGGTTGATTTTTTTTTTTAAAATACTACTAACACATCATCTATTGGATCACTTTTCGTAATTTTTGGAATTTATACTAATTTCGACATGACACATAAGTATGTAATAATGTTTTCACCTGAAATGCGTTGGTTTAAAAGATCACTAATGTAGGCAAACATCTGAAATTTAAAAAAAAAAAAAAAGAAAGTTATACATGTAAAGAGTAAGCTTAGAATTCATGAAACACGAGTTTAGAGACCAAGTGATAGAGTGTTCGGTCACCAGATCAACTTCAGGAAGTGTGAAAGAAAAGTGGACGAAGTTGGGTACTAATCCAGAACATGACCAAGGCTACCTCAGCATTTTCTGGCAGTTTATGATAAGCAGATGGAAAAGTTTTCAGAAAAAGTCGACGCGAACATCGATAGGCAATAAATTCAAAATGCTGAAAACAAAACTTTAACATAAGATAAAACTTACTTTAAAAGTTTAATTATAGGAAAATAATTACTTTTTATTTTCAAGAAATGTATATTAAAAAATTAAAAAATTTAACAAATGTTTCAAAAAAATTTTTTTTTTTAAAGACAAAAACATGGAAACAACTATAAATAGAAATTAAAAGTTTTATTTCTTTTCTATTTGCAAGTTTCAATAAAATAAGTTTGATCTTTTTGTTATAATGAAAACAATTTTTTTTTTCATTGAAATAACTATGATTGAAAACAATTTTTGTTTTCAAAAAATAGTATCAGATAAGTGATTTTTGCCCTTTATTAATGACTAGCGAGGGAGGGGGGATACCCGGCGTTGCCCGGGTGTTTTTAGGTGTGTGCATGGGGGGGGGGGATAAGTAATAACCCTGAAACGATGTTAAAAAATCGGAAAAACCAAATCCCCCCCCCAAAAAAACAAAAAAAACGCTGTGTGTATAGGGGGGGGGGTGAAGTAAACTAAAGAAAAATAAAGAAACGTCTAAAGATGTAAAAGAAAAAAAAATAGTTTTGGTCGTGAGGCTGGATTGAACCCGGAACGCGGAGGTGAAAATAACTGTGTAGGCCAAGAGTAAGAGGAATTAATTATAGTGTTAAAATAAGGCTTATAAAGCGAGTGAAAGAGGTTTGATTGACAGATATCCACTAAATGAGGTCATCGCGGGAACGTTACGAGATGACGTAGCAGTATTTCGTTTCCTGTCTAGACATCTCTCTCTATCTGTCTCTCTCTGTTTACATATATGTCTCTCTCTCTCTCTCTCTCTCTCTCTCTCACTTCGTCTTCCTTACTCTAAAGACTGGAAAATGGCGTCTGGCTGTAAAACTTTTGTAAAAACTTCGATCGTTAATATTTTTTGTAAGCGTATTTTTTTTTTGCTTCACATTTTTTGCTTGTTATTTTTCGTTTAACTATCATATCTAACTATTTTGAATGTGCTAATAACTTTGGTAACGTTGCCATAGCGTAGAAGTTCATAGTTTAGCCTGTGTAAGGGTTAATTTTTTTTTTTACCGATAACATGTTTTAAATTCAGACTGCCATTAGAGCTGGCTGACGTCAAGATCATGTGACATGACTCAGCAGGTTTTAAATACAAGTTGACCCAAAATAAACGGCCCCGTGTATACTTTATGTAGGAGTTGGCACCCGTATTTTTTTGGGCAGTTATAAATCGATTTAAAAATATGTAATGTTTAACATTAAAATGTCAGCTAAACAGATGGCATAAACAATTTTTTTGTGGATTTTAAAAATATTTTTCATCCCTACCAAGGCATATTGCTACTTGGAACGTAAGGGGCTACTATTTGGGATTGTGCCTAACAGGAGACTGAGGAGAGTTCAGCAGTGAGATGTTTGTTCACTTAACATTTAAATTTCTGAAGGTTAGTGGAGTCAGGGAAGCAGGAAATAGAGAGGGAATTCCAAAGTCTAGCAGTCAAAGGGAAGAACCCATTTGAGTAAAAAGTTTTCCACTTTTGCACATTTTAATATTTTTTCTTCTTTAAAACTTTGCATTTCATTACATTTTGTTTCACTACTTCTTCAGTAAAAATGTTATATCTTTGTTAATTAATGGATACTCTAACTTAACTTCCAAATCTGACTCCCAAGATCGCCATGGGCATGGAATATGTGCCTATATTAAAGATGGCTTTCCATGTGGTAGGGACATCTCCAGAGAAGATCCTAACTTACCCTATATGTGCTTCCGAGTAGCACTAGCTCACACTACAACATTTATATTTACTCTCTATCGCCCCCATAACAGCGGACTACAATCTTTAAAAGCATATCTGAGAAAATTGACCAAGTTTTATCAGCATATCCTTCAGCTAACATTCACGTATGTGGAGACTTCAATGTTCATAATGTGGAATGGTTGACCCACTCAAACAAGACCGATGATGAGGGGAGGTTGTCATGATTTCTCCATTGCTTATGACCTCACTCAGATTGTTCACGAACCCACCTGTGTGCCCGACAATGACGGCCAGTATGCAAGTCTCCTAGACCTTTTTCTCACAACTTGCCCTGAACTATGTTCAGTTTCCGTTCTGTCTCCTCTTGGATCTTCCGACCACTCAGTTGTATCAATTAAGATAAAAATGAAATGTAATAAGTCCTCAGACGTACCTCTCCATCGTACAGTATATCGATACACTATGGCTGACTGGGATAGTTTCTGTACATTTATATTGGATCTTTCTCTGCGTTCCATGTTTAAAAAGGATGTGTCGTCTATAGTATCAGACCTGATGGAATGGTTAATTGTAGGTATAGACCATTTCATACCCTCAAAAATGTTCCAGCAAAAACCTAACAGCCAGTCATGGTTTTCCCCAGAATGTGTTGCTGCTATTGCGCACAGAAATCACTTTTTCCACTGCTTCGAACGTAATAGATGTATGGAAACTAAAGCTGGTTTTAAGACTGCCAGCAACTATTGTAAGAAAGTAATAAAGAATGCAAGAGAGTTATATGCTCAGTCTGTCAAGTCCAAAGTAACTGAGCAGTGGCTTGGTTCCCACCAGTTTTGGCAAATAGCAAACAGAATCCTGAACAGAAGCATGTGCTCTATCCCAACTATCATCAATGGACCTTAGTTAATTTCGTCAGCATCAGACAAAGCCAAACTCTTTGCCAAGAACTTTGCAGCTAATTCTACTCTTTACGACCAAGGCCGCCAACTTTCAATATTTCCTCCTGTATCAGAAAACACGCTATGTGATATATAAATATCTGTACATGGTGTTGCCAAGCTAATTAAAAATCTTGATTCCAGTAAAGCAACCGGCCCTGACGGTATTCTAATTATAGTACTCAAAAAACTTCAACCAGAACTAGCACCCATACTTACAAAACTTTGTCTTAAGGAGAATTGCTTCCCATCACCCTGGAAAATCTCATCAGTATGCCCTGTATTTAAGAATTCAGGTGATCGTTCATCCCCCTCTCAGTACAGGCCAATAAGTCTCCTGTGCGTCATGAGTAAGTTGCTGGAATCTGTGTTAAATACAGAAGTAATCAACCATCTCAGCAAAAATAACCTTCTTAGTGACACTCAATATGGTTTCCATTCTGCTAGATCTACAGCAGACGTGCTTATCTCATAGGATTAGCGAATCTCTCGACAGAGGCAACCTTTCTAGGGCAATTGCTCTTGACATATCAAAGGCCTTTGATAGGGTATGGCATAAAGGTTTACTTCACAAGATCTCCAGCTATAGTCTAGCTGGAAATGTCTTCTCAATTATTAAATCATTTCTCTCTGATAGGTTCATAAGAGTAGAGTGGGCAAAAATCAGAAGCTCACAGTATTAATGCTGGAGTCCCTCAGGGGTCCATCCTGGGCCCAACTCTTTTCCTGATCTACATTAATAATCATGTCTTGGCCTTCGGGACAAGATCAAAGTGTAGTATCTGTTCCGGCAGATACTGCACTTAAGATAATTTGTACCAGTCAATGGAGGGGAAACCCTCTATACTGGGACAATTATTATTTTTGGTAACCAGAGTGACCCCTTTTAGGGGAGCTGGTTTTTACCTCACATTAAAAACGGCCTTGTGCCTAATTTGCTCAGTGGGGGAGCAAATAAATACCATCTGTTCCGGCAGATACTGCAAGCTATGACTAGCTATGAGTAGCAAAGACCAGATGTGGGGGCAACCCCACATGCCTGACCTTTAACCAGCTCCCATTTCCCACCTCTCGGGAGCTGGTCCCCCCTTTCCCTTCCCCCTCCCTTCACTCCTCACATTAAAAATTGGCCTTGTGCCTAATTTGCTCGGTGGGGGAGCAAATAAATACCATCTGTTCTTCAGATGCTGCACTTCTATTTCTTGTTCTCTTTCGGTGAAGGAGAAATCCTTCACGACTGAGACAATTTTTATTTTTGTACCTTTTCTCCACGTTAAAAAACGACCCTGGTGTCTAACTCTGTCCCGTGGGGAGGCATAGTAAATAGGTACATTAATGATCTTCCAAATCACATCCTTACATCATTCGTAGACATTTTTGCTGATGACACTACCATCTATGGTAGCACATCTAAGACAGTAAACGACCAAGTTCTCTCTGATTCTCTCTCCTCTCATCTTGATCACGTTGTACAATGGGGAAAGGAGTAGCTGGTTACTTTTAATGCATCTAAAACCAAGCTTCTATCTTTACATCATTAACGTTCTAATCCCCCATCTGGCATCAATTAAAATGAATGGCTCTCGTCTTGGAGAGGCCTCAAGTTTTGACAGGCTTCTGGGCTTGACCTTTACTCCTGATCTTAAATGGAATACGTACATCAAATCTGTTGCCAAGGCCGCTGGAAAAATGGTGGGATCCTTCTATTGATCCAGTAGATATCTCACTGCTGATGCAATTCTCTATCTATATAAGAGGCAGATACATCCAAGGATGGAATACTGTTGCCACATATGGGCAGGAGCTGCTAGAAAGGACTTGTCCTGCCTTGATAGGGTTCAAAATAGACTTTGTGGCTTGGTGGGAGATGTCCTTTTCTCTTCGCTGCAACCTCTATCTCACAGAAGAGATGTTGTGAGTTTGTCTCTGCTTTATCGTTATTTTCATGGAAAGTGTTCGACTGAGCTTCAGTCTATGGTTCCCCCTCACCAAACTTTCACAAGAAACACTCGTCTAGCTGAAAACACTATCAATAATTCCCCCCACTCTTTATCTGTGCCTAAACCTAAACATAGATTCCATGATCAAAGCTTCTTTCTTAGAACTGCACGCCTGGGGAATTGTCTTCTGTTCTCCTGCTTTCCAGCTGTCTATAATATGGTTGTCTTCAAGTCCAATGTGAACAAGTTTCTGATGAACCGTTCCACTTAAGTTAACAAATTTACCGAACTTCCATTACTATCGATTACTATAGTGTCCTTTTAACTACTGTACACTCTTTAACCCTTATCCTTGAGTGGCCTATCGGCCTTGATAAGTGGTGACGCAAAAGAAATTGGAATATGGCACTGAAAGTCTCCAGAAATGAATGGTTTCCAAGTAATCTGCAGTAAATGCACATAAATATCTTACAATTCCTTAAAAACTGCATGTATTCATTAAAAGAAAAGAAGTTAGAACTCAAAGTTGATTTGTAATGCATTTTATGCATACAGAAAGTAAAAAGGAATACATTACAAGATTTCCAAAATATTTTGCATTTTACAATTATTACGACACACATATAAAAACACAAATTATCTCACCTAAGACGGGGGAATTCTTCCTGGAAATCGCGTGACATTCTTACGGTACATTCGCGGATTTTCAATTTCTTTGCCACAATCTCACTGCCCTGCCAAATTCCTTTCCTTGTCTGTTGAAATTTTTAAAAAGAACATTAAATTAAAAAATAAAAGAACAAAATAACAAAAAAAACTGAAATAAAAGCTAAAATGTAAAAACAAAAATGGAATAAAAATTGGTACTTGTACAGTTTAATCAAGACATTAAAAAATGAAAATATCGAAAAAAGTTTAAATTGTACGTATCCATTATGGAACGAAGTTCTCCGAAAAAAAATTACACTTAATTTCATCAAGTAGTTTTTTTTTTTACAGCGAAAAAACAATTTGTTATGATACCGAGCAAAAGGTTTGATTTTTAGGAAGAAAAGCTAGTATTAAAGATGGAGAGGGAGTGTCGGCGCTTTAAATGGAGTTATCTCCCCGTGGCGTGTTAAAAATTTCCACAATGGCTGACTTCAACGCGCTCTCATAAAAACATGTTTTTTCTGCTATAAAACAAAAACTACTCAATCAAATTTTTTTTCGATTTTCAGTTCAAAACGGATACGTACAATATAACCTTTTTTTTCGATATGTTCATTTTTTTTTTTAATGTCTTGATTTAACTGTACAAGTGCCTAAAAATTAAATTGAATTAAATCAAACAAAATTTTTTAAAAAATTAAAAGTGAAAAAAAAAAAAAATAAAATGAAGCTAAAAAAAAAAAAAAAACAATTTCCAAATATTGATTGGATATTTTTTTCTCACGGAAATCACTTCGGACAAGCCGTGAAGTAATGTTGAAAGGAACTAAAGAAAAACACACTCGGTCAAGATCAAAAGTCAGTCAACGATAAGTTTTAGATGTATACATTCCAACTCAGAAAACAGTAATTCTGCCCCCTTTATCAGAAACACTACCTATAAATGTGAGGACCAAAAGATAAAACCAACAGAGTCTAGACCAGGGTTTCCCAACATGGTCCGCACTGCCCACCAGGGGATGAGACTTCAGGTAGGTGGTGGCCACATTTATTGCATAAGGAGCCCATGAGATTCTTTAGAGAGGTGGTAAAAGACTTCTAGTAACAGTATTAGGTGTTTCTCAACCCATTTTCTTTGAAATTCACAATTCATGTAGAAATTGATTGCGTTACACTTATTTTCAATTGGAAATATTAATTCATGAATCACAGCCCATAATGTTGAGAAAGCTATATGAATATTCAATTATTTATTTTCATTTTAATGAATAACTAATACTAACATTATTTTGTAAGCATGCATATAAGAAGGGGGCAGTAGTAGGTATCCGAGTGTTCTAGGGGGCATTTGCTGAAAGCCTGGTCTAAACCATTCTTGTTATGGCCTTTTTCCCCGTTGATTGTGGTGTGCTGCGCAGTTCTAGGGGATCCACCCTCCCAGGATTTGCTTTCTCTTGTAGAGAAGGGGGTTAGTTTATTGCTAATCGCTTCAAGCACCTCATACTGGGGAATGCCGATGGGGCTTCCCTGGCACTTTTTGCAGGTCAGAGTGCTCCTTCTTGGGGGTGCTGACTTTTCAATCACACTTTCTGACACTTGTGTCACAATTCTCGTGGTGGGAGAAAAATAAATACCAAGGAAGGCGAGAGTTGTGAGGTTGCTGAAAGTAAAACCAACGTCCACTTTCTACTTTTCACTATTAGTTAGACAGATTCCGGCCCAGAAAACAGCAATTCTCCCCCCTTTTTCAGAACCACCACTTGTGGAATGTGATGACTGAAGAACAAAATAAGGCAAGTGAGAGTTACGAGAGGGATGAAAGTAAACCCAATGCTCACTTTCAGCTCTCCAGCAGACTTAATAATTTGTTGATAATTAAGCATTTGTTCTATTTTATAAGTCATGCGAAAACAAAAATCACTAGCGTTGGCGTTATTCGGATCATTCGGATTACTATTCTTATCTTAAGTGTTATATTCACAATGTTTCGTATGATGTAACCGCCGACCTTCTTCAGGAATCTTTCTGTCAAACTTTGGAATCTATACAGAATCCTTTATTTAATCCACAGGAGTAACATCCTCTTGTTCCGTCAGTCATGAACAGGTAGAAATGTTAAATAATTTGAAATTGCATCTTATGTATTGTCCACATGGAGGATTGAACCTTCAACCATTAAAAGAGTATCACTTACAACTGAATTTTACCACGTACTATTGAGGCTCTTCAGTCTTTGACAGACTATGGATACCCACCGTAGGGGTGCCTGTGCGTGGATTTTTTTTTTTGTGGTAGGAGGTGTGCAATCTCCAACCACACCTCTTTCTGAGTCAACATTGTTAAATACTCGTGAAGTGTACGTTCAGGACGACTGGAAACAAATGCCAAGATAAACAGAGAGCACATACAGCGCCTAAAATTCCCAAATGGTCACCCATCTGATACTAACCAGGCTCAATATTGCTTAACTTTGGTAATCTGATGAGAACCGATATCTCAACGTGATTATGCCGTATATACTATACCATAGACAATTTTAGTATGAATTTTAGGAGCCTTAAACCTATTCTTGTTTTTATATGTACACTCCTACTGCTTTTATATATATATATATATATATATATATATATATATATATATATATATATATATATATATATATATAGAGAGAGAGAGAGAGAGAGAGAGAGAGAGAGAGAGAGAGAGAGAGAGAGAGAGAGAGAGAAAATAAAAAGGAAACAAACCGTATTATGTGCTCATCAACATTTCGTCTTTATTTCGAGACTTCCTCTGGATGAATGAGATTAAGAAACCATTCATCCAGAGGAAGTCTCGAAATAAAGACGAAACGTTGATGAACACATAATACGGTTTGTTTCCTTTTTATTTTCTCTATTTTGTCGGAATACTATTTCCATTATTTTCATCATATATATATATATATATATATATATATATATATATATATATATAATTTATTTATTTATTTTTTTATTCATATTGTGTTAAATTCTATACTAGGTCTACTTAGTAATTGCTTGGTGCTCATCATATAAACTGCTTGTTTTAGTCATCTTGCTCTCCATCATTCTTCTGTCTAATTTTTACTTCATCCCATAAGGATAGATGGTTTCCCTTTTCCCTCCATATGTAGGTGACATGCCTCAACTTTGTATAGTTTTTCCACATTTACATTTAAATCTCATATAAACAGTTCTTAGTCATGATTTTGCCCGTAAGAGTCTTGACTCGCAAGTCATGTTTCCAGAGAGTCAAGTTGCTCCCGAATACTGTCCTGATGTCACATGAATTATAAATTCTTGGATTTTTTTTTTTTTTCTGATAAATCTTTCATGTATGGTGTACTAACTGTGGCAAATTTTCAGGTGGTGTCCTTTGGTCTAGATTTTTTTGGAGCTAAGGTCATGCTCTCTGGATAGTTGTTTCAGTGGAGGGCTTCTCTTTATCACCTCTTGATATGTATTGCCATTACTACATAATTCTTTTGCTTTGTGTTGTAGGCAATGGACAACTCCTTTTTTTTTTTTTTTTTTTACATCATTTGGATGGTGGGAGTTTAAGTTTAGATATCTTAGAATGATACAATTGCAAATTACTTAGGACTTCTACCAGATCATAGCTGATGGAATGAGAGCCTGGTATGTCCATGGATTAAATAAAAGGTTCCGTTAAAAACTCTGTACAGAATCCCAGCTTTGACAGAAAGATTTCAGTTTGACAAAATACACATGAAGAAGGTTGGAGATTACATCAGCCAAAACATTCTGAATATGATGAGAACAATAATCCAAATATGAATTATTTATCCTCATCTCAATAATTCAGAAAAATTTTATAGCGTCGTTAAACAAATCTGAGTTGCCATTGCTCAAGTGCCATTAGAACTGTGTGCCAAAGCATGCCACACAAATTAGCCAAAATGATGCCCTTTTCTCTTCTTTGCAACCTCTTTCCCCACAGAAGAGACGTTGTGCATCTGTCTCTGCTCTATTGTTATTTTCATGGCAAGTGCTCGACAATTCCAATCTATGCCTCCCACCCTTGCCAAACTTTCACAAAAACACTCAACTAGCTATAACTACTATATACAATTTCCCCCACTCTCTATCTGTGCCTAAATCTAAGTGCAGATTCCATGAATAAATATCCCCCCCCCCCCTGATTCCAATACAATTACTGATTCCGTACTAAATTAGAGATTCCAATTCTTTATAAATCTCTAAATATTTAAGTATAGATAGTGGTGTTATTTTTCCTGGTTACCATAAAAACACATGTTAAATGTATATATATTTTTGGAAATATAAAAATACACTTGGGAGGGGGGGGTATGATCTATAGGTTTTAGTTTTACTGGTAGTTTAAAATCAATAAATGTTTATTTTTTTTCTCCTAACAGAGGGAAAATTTGTTTTAAACAAAATCAATTAAAAGAATGGTTTTTGGCATGGAAAAGTAGGCACAATTTTTTTCCTCCGATTCTGATACTCCAAAAAGTTCTGATTTTTCCAATTCTAATTAATCATCTGACCACTAATGTTTTTGGATATATATACTTACCAGTCCTGAATGCGAAGAAGATAATGTTTGATTTAGGTCAAGTTGATTGATTTCAACACCCGTGTGTCTAGATAGAGTAGCATCACCTGTAAAGAAAAATATTTTCTAGGATTAGATTCAAATTAAAAAAATAAAAAATTTTAGGAAGAAAAAAGAAAAAGAAGGATTTCTTTTTTAAATATTTGAACAAAATCATTCACAAAAAAATTTTTAATTTTAAATAATAATAATCTACATTATGTTTTTGTCTGTCCATTCCACTTTTTCTTGGAAATTACTGGGCTAATTTGGCTTAAATGTGGTATGGGCCTTTGTTATGATAAGGTGCATCAAACAAAGTATTATGTTTTTTTTTTTTTTTTTTTCATAAGGTAGTCACCACTTATCAAGGCCCGGAAGCCACTCGGGTATAAGGTTATTGCCTGTACAGTACGTTAGTATTGGAGATTTGATAAAGTGTCTTACTTAAGGGGGCAGTTCATCAGGAATTTGTTTACATTGGACTTGAAGACATCCAGATTGTAGCCAGGTGGGAAACAGGCAACTGGAACAGAGTTCCACAGGTATGCACTTCTAAGAAAGAAGCTTTGTTCATGGAATCTACGTTTTGATTTTGGCACAGATAAGAAGTGGGGAAAATTTTTGACAGTGGTTTCAGCTAAACAGGTGTTTTTCGTGAAAGGTTGGCGAGGGGAGGATCAGAGATTGGAACTCAGACGAGCACCTACCATGGTAGTAAAGATAAAACAAAGACAGGCTCGCAACGTCTCTCCTGTGGGAGAGAGGTTGCAGGGAAGAGAAAAGTGCATCACCCACTAGGCCCCGAAGTCTATTTTGTACTCTGTCAAGGCAGGATAGGCTGTTTTTAGCAGCTCCTGCCCATATGTGGCAGCAGTACTTCATCCTTGGACATACTTGGCTTTTATACAGATAGAAAATTGCATCAGGGGTGAGATATCTTCTGGAGCGGTAGAAGGAGCCTACCATTTTCCAGCGACCTTGGCAACTGACTTGATGTACGTGTTCCATTTCAGGTCAGGAGTAAAGGTCAAGCTCAGAAGCTTATCAAAACATGGAGCTTCCCCTAGACGAGAGCCACCCATTTCAATTGATGCCAGATGGGAATCAGAGTGTTGATGATGTAAAGATAGGAGCTTGATTTTAGATGCATTAAAAGTAACCAGCCACCTCCTCCCCCACTGTACCACGCGCTCAAGATCAGAGGAGAGAGAATCCATTTAATGCACAGTTATGGATTAATAGGGATTAATAACCACAATACCACATTTACTCTAGAAGTTTTCTCGGAAACAACTGAACCACAATCTGTCTGAAATTTTGTATTGATTTTTGTTCTGGTAAGGTGCTGCAAACTAAATATTATGGTATCCATTTGATAGACTGTTAAGGATTAGTAGGGATTAGTATTTAATGCAAAAAACTGAGCACAAATTTAACCATATTCAACCATCAATTTGGCATAAAACACTCTAAGTCAACAGGCTATAACTTTTGCCCGTTTTGAATGGGCTAAAAAGTCTAGTAATAATAATATAATAATATTGATACTACTGTTTGAATTTTATAGTGCACATTTGCTTTGTCTATGTTTCTATAAGGAAGGTATGGGTTAGGGTTAGCAAAGATAACTTCAATTAACGAGACACAAATGATTATTTGAAAGCCATTTTCTTTTATACTTTTTGAAGAGATCCAAATTGAGACTGTTTGAAATTACATCTTTTGGAAGGAAGCATCTTTCCTGGATGACAAAGAATTTGCTTTACTATATCACATATCCTTGATTGACCAATCGGATACATTATTACAGCTTTATTTAAATGCTAGTCTTATTTTTTTTGCATTTGTTTATAGTTGAGATGTGATAAAAAAAAAAAAGTCACTTACGGCTTCTTGTTTTGCAGCCTAACCAACTTCGGTCTTTGTAAGGAATTTTCTTTAAGTCTCTTGCTAGAGCAATGGCACGTTCTGAAATGAAAAGTTAAAAAATGGTTATTAAGTAAATAACTTGCATAAATAACTTTCTTTTTTTAATACAGAAACTTATAGAATGACAAATAGTCACTCATCTTTTGCACTTGCACTAATTTAGGCAGTCATCTTCTCTAAACACTCAGTGACACTCTTCCGTGGGTTGAAGTTTAATTCCTTACTACAAGAGATAATAAGTAAAAACTAACATTAAATTAATCATGTTAAGAATCTTGGGTTCTCCTGATTTATTCCTTCTGGGAACCGTTTTTTTTTTTTTTTTTTTTTTTTCTTACATAGGAGTCACTACTTATAAAGGAGGACAAGTTGACGGCACATGTGGACATCTTAACTTTTTTAAGGCTTATCAACCTTCAATGGCTTATTTTAATGCTAAATAAAATTGTTGGATAAGATCATTTTTTTTATAAATATATATATTTTTTTAATTATGAAAAAAAAACTTATTTTTAAATAGTTTCAATTTTATTGACGGACATATTGTTGGATAGGATCCTATAGATAGGATAATTATTTTAAATTTTTTATTTAAGAAGAAAAATGCTTTTAGATAGTTTAAATTAAACTTCATTGGCAGATCTTTAGTTTAATAAAGTTTAAAACGTTGTGCAAGTTAGTGTTCATATTTTTTTTATTTTTCAGCTTATCAGCCTGGTTAGAGTAATTTATTGTCAGATCCAGACATTTAAACTATTTTTTCAAATATCTATTCATAGAGTTTGCTTCTATTATTCAGCATAATCACGTTGATACACGGGTTCCCACTAGATTACCAAAGTTAAACAATGTTGAGCCTGGTCAGTACTAAAGCGGGTGACCATTTGGGAATATAAGGGGTTGTATGTGCTTTCCGCTTATTTTGGTCTTGTTTCCAGTTACCCTGGATGACAATCAAGCAGTCCCAACTCAGGATAGGTGATGGAGATTGCACGACTCTTGTTTCACAGTTACACACACACACACACTTACAGAGGGTATCCATTGTCTTTCAAGAATGAATGGCAGCTTTTTCTGCTGATAACAATTTCATGTTATTCTTGGAGCAAATACTATTTGATACATGGATGTGAACTTTAGAGGTACTACCACTCCACTCCACTAGGTAAAAGTGAACTTGGGAGCAGTGTTAACCAAGGTGTAGCTCCAACTCCCCAAAAGCTCTCAAATTCTGGCATAGTTTAATGTCATACTCCAGGAGGTGATGGTGGTTGAATGATTAATTACACAGACTGACAACCTGGGTGTTCAAAGTTTGAATCCAGTTTGTTCCACAAAAAATCACTTTCACTTAAGATGTTGGCAACCTTCATCTGGTCCATACCATAGAATTTTAACTAGAAAAGATATCAAGGAAACTGATGCCAATAATAGGATCTTCAGATTCATAAGAAATGAATGAATGAATGAATGAATGAATGTCATCCCCCAAAACATTTATTTTTTTACAGTTTATTGTAGATTTTAATCATAAATTTTTAATTAAGAAACAATCTTTATACATAAATTAGCAGGTGTTGTCTAGTATTATAAGAACTAAATAGAACATGTTAAATAGTGTTAAGCCCCCCCCCCCATGTGCCCTCCCTCCAAAGAAATTTTGTTTTTGTGAGGAATGAAAAAAAAAACCCCAAAAAACAAAAAAAAAAAACACTTAGGAGGCCTTCAGAGCACTACTGAAAGTGCCAAATAAAATTAAGGATGCCTTCAGAGCACTACTAAAACTAAGTTTCTCCCTACCCCTGTTCTTTGTAGAGAAATAACAAGAGTTAAGAAACAATAAATTAAATTCAGAGTTTGCATCTCTTAATTTAACAAATGTTGACTCATTTCCTGGTCTCTATTAAGACAAGATAACATTAAAAATAGTGTTAATCCTTGATAACATTAAATGATAATTAAATGATATTAAATAGCCATTTGACTCCTAAAGAATGAATCTTTTTTTTTCTAAATTTTAAATAGTATTTTCCCAGGATTATGCTTATTAACAAAAAATACCAAATTTGTAGGGGTTTGGTGTATATTTTTTAAGTTTTAACTAGACATACAAACACACAAAGAATTGCCCTTTATATAAGCTAGACATGCATACACAGACCCCCCCCTCCTTCATATTAGAATCTTTGAGGAATAAGTTGATATTTTCTTCCCAGATTATTTACAAATAGAAAAAAAAAAAAAAAAAAAATGAGTTCACTGGTCCAATTAATCCTCAAAGAATAAATAATTTTTTTTTCTAAATTTTAGATATTATTTATCCAGGGCAACACTGCTAAAAAATACACCAACTTTGTGGTTCTTTATTTGTTTATTTTTAACTGGTCACACAAACAAATGTACACACAGAGGAACTTGAATGCATACTAGAAACAATCCTTGAGTGTCTAAGGTTTCTCTGTACAGAGGTTTGTCAGGACAACCTGGCATGAGGATACTTTTTCCTACAGAAAAAACATGATTTAATATTAAAAATTACATAGCATTCGCATCACAATTAAGGTCACCTCATCATGGCTGTCCAACACTGCTTTTTTATGAGGAACGGTGCACCTTCTTCAAGTGAGGTTACCTCAACAGCAAAAAGCTGGATACTCCACCAGACCAGATGAATTTTTGTACTGGAATCAAGTAAGACTAAGAGACCACAAGAAAGATACACTATAACATATTGAAATGGTCAAATGGGGAGCGAAAAGTTATGTTCTCGACTTCTTTACTAACTTAATGTTTGAAATGTAAAGGAGAACGAATGGAATATTCGAATATCTACATGTATCGCATATGGAGATAAAGTGTTTGCCTCAGGAAGGGGACCCCATGATTTCTGAGAACTTTGGCTGAAGTAAAATGAAAGAGATATTTACTCTTTATATAGTAGATGATTACATGGATATCGGAGAGAAAACAATTTCCTATGTGCAACTTCCTGCCAAATGTAAACGAAGATGATCACACTTACCTTTCAGTTGTTCTCTAAGCTGCGGTCTAGCCTTGTCTAAAGGTGTTTCATCAAATTTATTGGCAATTGTCACCAATGCACCCATGTTGATAAGTTCCTAACAAGGAAAAACAGCCAAGATGAGAAAATGTCATAATCCATCTTTCTCTATTATATATATATATATATATATATATATATATATATATTTAAAGGAGATCAGAACAATAGTCTAAAGAGCTGAGTGTATTTTAATGTAACAGTGAAATTACTAGTTTAATTAAAATACAGGAAATAGAAAGTGCTCGTTGTAATTTAGATATATAATAAGCTCGATAGTTAAATGTCCTAGAGCTAATTCTATATTAAGTAATGTGATTGATAATTTAAAATTTAAAAATCAAATTATAGTTAAATTAAAAATCCGTTTCATAAGAAGGAACAATAACAAAATCAATTATCTGTACGATCGTTTCGGAAAACAATGCTTTTTATTGTGGTATACATCAAATTATGTACAATAATTACATATAGTTTTTTAATAAGCAAGGTCTCCTCGTCAGCAAATTTTGAAGGGTTTTTATTGAATTTACAAGACACCATAAATAAACCTAGCATTAAAAGTAAGGCAGATGAATCTGAAAAAAATTGAAATAAAAGGTCTGGATTTGTAAGAACAAGTAGTTAATAAAACATGTTAAAAAACACTTTGAAAAAGAGTTAAAAAAACATTTAATTTTAAAAAGGAAGCACAAAATAAGTGGAGAGTCCTTAATCCGCTGAGTTTCGAAGAAATACTTTCCTTCTCATCAGAGGGTACGGATTAGCAAAATGTGGATATATATATATATATATATATATCCCCGGTATATGGAATTAAAAATTAGTAACAAAATGCAGTACAGTATATAATACATAATACATATGTATATAACCAAATAACATTATAAATAACACTTTAAGGTGAGGCAAATACCGTAACCAAATACCGTAAACAATTTTTGAGGCAAATACTGTAACCAAGGGACGGAAAAATATTGTATTCCACATTATAACTTGAAAAATAAACGTATCTTAGAGCCACCATATCCCGGGTTTCTACTGTATATGTATATATATTAAATAAAGAATACATCTTTCTAGATATTTTACTTTTTATTTTAATATTTCATTAATACTTCTTAATATATACATCCTTCATTTCTAATCTAACTGTTCTCAAGCCAGCTTTTTATATTTTGTATAATGTTGGCCTTTCTCTTCTGATGAGAAGCATTTAGCTTCAAAATGTCATGGCTGAAAAGCTTTTTTTTTCCTCCATTTTATCCTCTTTTTTTACTTATTGATCTGATGATGTAATAAAGTTATATGTAACTTTTATTCTTCATATTTTATTTAATATATAAAATTAGATATGTGCATATGTTTATATATTTGTATGTATACAATTCAATCCTAAACTAATAAACCAATCATTATGAATTTTGGAACATAGTTGCTAAGCGTAAGGGAAAAAATGTGAACTATATTTAGTTTTTGTTTTATGCAAAAGTGTCAAAAAGTGGTAGAAGCCGTTTGTGAAAATTTAGATTTCTTTTGATTTTTTGTGAAATTTGAACACTAGGCATCAATTTATAAATATTCCCCAAATTCCAGTCTGTTTGGAGTATTTTAAATGGTTTTTAAGGAGGAAAAATTTGGGCACAACTTCCAATTTGAAAATTTGGTTATAGTCGAGGAACATACTTGAAGTTAGGAAGTATATTTCCTGACTATAACCAAATTTTCAAATTGGAAGTTGTGCCCAAAGTATTATGTCTGCTATTATTTCTTCATTGGAGCCAAATCTCTCTCCCTGAAGCATTATTTGGAGGTCTGCAAACAGAAAGTAGTCATTGGGAGCCAAATCTAGAGAATAAGATGAGTATGGAAGCATTTTGAAGTGCAATTCATGCTGTTTTGTGATCAAATATTAGTAAAACCTGTTTTTTTTTGTACAGCATGAAGTGTTCATGTTAAGCAAGGAGAATGAAGAAAAAAAATGGCTGCTGTGTTTACTTATGGGCTGGCGATCACGTGAAGTAACAAGATTGCAGTGCATCTAATATGCATATGAAAGGCAGATGGTTTCAATAAAAAGCCAGTTGATCAGAGAAGAGTATTCTTTTTGTCAGAAGTAAGTTTTGTCAGATGTGTAGCACTACGGGAACCGGTGACAAGGTAAATCGGTTCCTTCACTTTTACTGTTCTTCAGCATTTCTATTGTGAAGTGATTTATTGAAATAACAGGTTAGTAAAGAAAAATATTGAAAAATATTCAATAAACATTAAAATTATACAGTTTAAAATAATACAGTTAGTCATTTCAATTTCTTAAGACTTAAATTTCAGACATTTTTTTAAAAATCAAAATCATATAACATTATTTATTTGTTGACTATTTGTTTGTTTTTTTTTACACCTTTTTTCTTTGTTGGAAATCACCAATTTATGATTTTTATTAATTTACAATTTATCTTGTCTGCTTTCCTCACTTTCTGACTGGATAAGAGTTTCAACATATTCTGGATGTTTGTCTAAAAGTAATTTATTTTCTTCTGCCTGGGTTATTGGTTTGATGATTTAAAACTCAAAACCTACAGTGAAAATACTTCATCACTGATGATCGATCGCAGATCAACAGATGATAGATATTATACTGACCTTGGCAATTTCATCATATTCACCTTGTGGAATGAAGTAAAAACTATAGACAGAGAAAAACAGTGGAGAGCAGACATTTTGAACAAGTAGCACATGTGTTAGGTGACAATGACCCCTTTCGTAGACTTAGTATAGAATTGAATATATGGGAACTATTAATTCTAAATGATAGATTGATTCAACTTTTTTGACTTTTGCTGGCATTCACCCGAGATGGATTGAGCTCATTCCTTCCATAGAACACTATCCCAAATGGACACAGACTACGTACGATCGTCCACAGTGACAAAGATAGTTATAGGTAACTAATTCTGGGTCAGCAGCAAATGCTGTTGACCAGAGCTAGGTTCGACATCAACTTTGATGGTGGGTAACCGCATCTTAATCATTCTTAGAGCGGTTCTGGAACTATTACTTTGCGGATAAACTCACAATGTGGCCAAACCAATAGAGCACTTAGTTAAGGGAAATGATTCTTCATCACATCCAGATTTATGTATATTGGAAACAAAATAATGCCAGAGGACCTACAGAATTCAGCGGAGGCAGTATAGGTCACACCCTTTACAGATCCGCAACTTTCATCTACCAGGTTTCATGGCTGTAGAGAAGGATTGTTCAAGTGCCTGACAAATTTGGACTTTCGTGCCTATTGTGATCTCAGGATGAGACTACAGACGTGATTATAAGTGACTGAAAGCATGCCAGGCATTGTTAATTCAGATGTTGATGTCATACTACTCCTGACCCGTGGTGACAAATATTGAGCCCAGGTATTTGAAGCAATCGACCTCTAGTGTCTCGCCATTGATAAAAATAGATCAGAAATCCACAAAGTATCTAAGTGATGTATTTTTATAAACGATAGATATTATACTGACCTCTGCAATTTCATCATATCCCCAAAAACATGCATAATGGAGAGGAGTATTGCCATGTTCATTGACCGCATTGATGTTGGCTTTGTTGTGTACAAGCTGAAAAATATTTAAAAAAAGAAAGAAAAAAAAAGAAAATTAAAAAAAAAAAAAAAAAAAAAGAAAATTAAAAAAAAAAAAAAATTCTTCAGGCATGGTTCTTAAAAACCTAAATATTAAGATCATAAAATTTTATGAAGACAATACCACTAGATAAAACAAGAAGCATGTAACCCCTTCTGCCGTTCTGATTTGTGTTCATAGGATTAATCGGAATCGGAGTTGAAAAAAATTGGAATTTTTTAGGGTATTGGAATCAGAAAAATTTGTGCCTATTTTCCAATGCTAAAAACGATTCTTTTTACCGTTTTTGTTTAAAACTTAATCATGAAATGATAATTGTTTATTAATTTTTAAACTATCAGTAAACCTAAAATCTATAGGTCACACCAATAAATGTATTTTTTTTACATTTGTAAAAGTATATGTACATATTACATGTTTTTTTTTATGGTAATTTGACCCCCTCCTACACAAAAACAAAAACTCTATAATTAAAAATTTAAAGTGAATCAGAATCGGTAATTGTATCAGACCCAGGAATTCAAATCAGAATCAGTAATAATATTGGAATCGCCCCATCACTAGTTCTGATACTGCACTTCATTTTTCCTTCTTCAGTCAGCAAAAGATGAATATTATTCTAGACTAGCATTTCTCAACCACAGGCCCATGGTCTGTTAAGGGAGCCATGAATCTTCAATCAGGGATCCAATCAGAGGATATCCGAGAAATGCAATTTAAAATGCAGAAACTTGCAATGTAATAAATAAAGTGACAAGACTTCAGCTATGAAAAAAAAAATTTTTATATACAGTGGAATCTTTAGATACAAAATTAATTACATCTCCCATAATATCTTTAACATAATATTGTCATAGTCTCATATTACTGTTCCTTTGTTTATAATTAGAACAAAGCAAAAAGGCGGAGGGTTAACGTGAAACAGTTAGCAAACAGATAAAAATCTGATGACCCCCACCCCCATAACAATTTTTCAATTTTGACCCCTTAGCAGCGCTTTTTTCTGAATGAAAATGCATTTTAAAAAAATTCCCACGTGTCTGAATATCCTGTATACCAAATTTCAAGTCTGTAGATCAAAAATTCGTTTAGTATATAGGTTGAGAAGTGCCCCCACCCCCATACACACACGCACTCTCTCATTTATGTGCATTTTATGACTGGGCAATGCCGGGCAGTCTGGTAGTAATATATAACACAAATCTATATTTCTATCAAAGTGAATGAAAAAAAAAAAATGAGCATCAAATTAACTATATTCAACCATTAATTTAACATAAAGCACTAATTCTAAGTCAATAGTCTATAACATTTGCCCGTTTTTAATGGACAAAAATGTCTAGTACTACTAATAATAATAATGTGTGTGTGTGAGAGAGAGAGAGAGAGAGAGAGAGAGAGAGAGAGAGAGAGAGAGAGAGAGAGAGTAAGATTAGTGAGAGAGAATGCGATCAGAGTGCTTGATTATTAAGAAAATTAAAAAATAAGAATATATTTATTTCATATATGTTGGGATGTTCTTATGTATATACATATAGTGGCACCAAAAAGAATGTTTGCACTTGTCATTTTTTTTTTTAAAACTGCAAGTGTAAGCTAAATTGAATGTCACTGTTTAAACAACCTATACCTCATTTGATTCAACTTTTATTCCTCTATAATTTTACCTGTTCATATTTGACTTTTAATTGAAGTATCCCAGTGTTCACGTCAATTTAAAAAATTAACTTCAAATCAAGAAGACAAAAAAAAAAAAACCTCTGCAGTAACAAATGAGCTTAAGACCAGCTTAAAATATTCACTTTTTAGGTAACAAAGCATCTCTAATCGGAATTGTTGTTGTTCCAGGTTATACAACGTAACAGTCCATATGCCTCGACTTTCTCTTAGTGATTGTCAGAAGCTCTTTAATCTCCACCTTTCTGGTTTATCCAATCGAGAAATAAACTGCAGGTTGAAATGTGATGAGAAAACGGTATGAATAATAGTGCAAAAGCACCAAAACACTGGCAGTGTTCGTGATACCCCTAAATCTGGTTGTTCTAGAGTTACTTCTTCTCCGAAACAGATTTGAAACGGTTCCCCAAATCCAATAACAGTGAAATCTTGTTAAAAAGTGCTCCTTTTTACAGTTAAGAACAGATTGAAGGAATTTAATTTGCGAGGCTGTGTTCAAAATGAAAGCCAATAATTTCTGTAAAGTACAGAAAGCACTGTCTGGACTTTATCAGATGTAAAGAAGATCATAACTTTATATTGGTCGGAAGTGACTTTTAGCGATGAAAGCAAGTTCAATAGGCTAGGCAGTAAGGTTAGGAAGTAGGTCTGTTGAAGGAAGGACAAAGAATTTAATCCTCGGTGCACAGTTTCAACGCTACAAGGTGGTGGAGGTTTAATTTTGGTGTGGGGTGTTATTAGTACAAATAGTTCAGGGCAAATAGTTCACTTGCAAAGTTGAATTAATTCGATAAAGTATATTAATATGTTGACTGAGCATTTTCCTTCTTATATTGGCCGGAATTTGGATGATAATCTCATCTCCATGCAGGATAATGCTCCCATTCACACAGCTGGCAATGTCAAGAGGTTCCTTGAAGAGCATGATATTCTGCAAAATCGCCAAACCTCAATCCTATCAAAAACGTAAGGCATTACATCAAGTAATAGCTATGCAAGAAAATTTCAAATATGGAAGAACTTTGGACAAAAATTAAAGAGAAGTGGGATACCCTTTCACCAGAGTATTGCCACAGACTAATTCAAGAGAATGGTTCAAAATTTACAGGCTGTCAAATTGCAGAAGGGCTATGCTACTGAATAATAACTAGTTCATTGTGTTCGTGTTGTATTTGTGTTGCATTAATGTTCTAAATTTACATTTAAATAACAATTTTCCATTGTGTTGAGTTTCTTTTTGCTTTCTCAATTTAAAGTTAATTTTTTAAATTGACGTGAACACTAGGATACTTCAATTAAAAGTCAAATATGAAAAGGTAAAATTATAGAAGAAGAAAAGTCGAATCAAATGAAGTAGAGGTTGTTTAAACAGTTACATTAATTTAGCTTACATTTGTGGTATTTGAAAAAATGACAAGCACTGACTTTCTTTTTGGAACCACTATATATATATATATATATATATATATATATATATATATATATATATATCTCAGAAACTCAGGTTTACAAAATGAAGAATTTTGGAAACTTAAAAAGTACAGGAGAATTCTAACCAGATGAAAATAATATTAGAGGTAGATCATCGGTATATGATGAAGGATGTTAAAACTTTGCAAATTAGAATTTACAACATTAGTCAAAACTTTTTAGCCCATTGCAAACAGGCAAAAGTTATAGACCATTATCTTAGAATGAGTGCTTTATGCCAAATTGATTGTTGAATATGGTTAAATTTGTGTTTTAGTAGTAGTAGTAGTAGTAGTAGTAGTAATAATAATAATTAATAATAATAATAATAATAATAATAATAATAATAATAATAAGTGACATAGAGGAGAGAAACACAGACAGACAAGAAAATGTGGTAACATAATTTTGTTAATATAGCGATGAAAATCATCACAGAAGAATTCCAGAGTTTTGGGGTCAAGTGGAAATTAATGTTTTTCTTCTGCTGTTCTATTTTCACACACATTTTTATCATTGAAATTTTTGTTTGAATAAACCAATGACCGATTAATTGCATATAATTCTTTTTTTTTTTTCAGTCAAATAATTGGAATTGTCATGAATACGCAAATTGTCCATTTTAAACATTCTTACATATTTTGCTTTCATCTCTTCATCCATATTATGGATGAAGATTTAATGTTATAGAGAGAGAAAGAGAGAGATGGAAAATGAGAGTAAGATAGAAAATGAGAGAGAGAGAGAGATAGAAAATGAGAGAGAGAGAGATAGAAAATGAGAGAGAGAGAGAGATAGAAAATGAGAGAGAGAGAGAAAGATAGAAAATGAGAGAGAGAGAGATAGAAAATGAGAGAGAGAGATAGAAAATGAGAGAGAGAGATATAGAAAATGAGAGAGAGAGAGATAGAAAATGAGAGAGAGAGATAGAAAATGAGAGAGAGAGATATAGAAAATGAGAGAGAGAGAGATAGAAAATGAGAGAGAGAGAGATAGAAAATGAGAGTGAGAGAGAGAGAGATAGAAAATGAGAGTGAGAGATAGAAAATGAGAGTGAGTGAGAGAGAGAGAGATAGAAAATGAGATTGAGAGAGATAGAAAATGAGAGTGAGCGAGAATATCACACACACACACATCTGGAGTGTAACTGATTGAATTCAAGTAAATATCACACACACACACACACACACACACACACACACACACACACACACACACACACACACACACACACACACACACGGAGTGTAACTGATTGAATTCAAGTAAATATCACACACACACCTGGAGTGTAACTGATTGAATTCAAGTACTTGTCTTGTGTTATTTAGCATAGTTTAATCACGAGGGCAGTCAGGCTACACTCTAATCTATGGTTTCTCCCTGTAAAGCATTCACCACAAGGACTCATCTAACTACCACCTTCACAACAAACCTTTTCTTTTCTTCCTCTTTGTATTTAAAATCAAATAGAACTTCCATGAACAGAGTTTCTTTTCAAAAACTTCCCATCTGTAAAATACATTACAATAAGACCAAATCCTTGTGCACTACAACATGGCCATGTTAAAGTCCAATGTCAACAAATGCTTATCGAGCCACCTTCTTATGTAATTAAAATTTTGTCCATCGTATCCATCGTTTTCAATCCTTTCATAGTACTGTTCATCATTCAACTGAAAATTTAATTAACCCTTATCTTTCGGGTGGCCTCGTAATAAGAATGAATGGGGATATGGTAGATACTACTCTATTCTGTTGTTGCTGCTCGCTCATCTCCTTCAGATCAGTTGAAATATGCAGCTAATCTAGAGGTTGACTTGAATTCAGTAGTTGATTGGAGTAGGAAATGGTTTGTTTTGTTTAATCCTGTTAAGACAGTTCGTGTCTTTCAATTGTAGCGGTGTCCCTTTTCTTTCTGAAATTCTCATGGATGGCTCCGCTCTTGAGGAAAAGAAAAATGACTGAAACTTCTTGGTCTTTCTTTCTCATCAAATCTTTCTTTGGGGTTCATATATTAGATCTATTGCTCTTTCAGCTTCTCATAAAATTACTTCTCTCGATCGATCTAAACACGTTCTCAAATTTTAAGCTATTCTTTAGTCTCTACAAATATACTATGAGATCATGTATGGAGTATTGTTGTTTGGCCTGGTGAATCTTTGTCTTATTTAGAAGTTCTTGTTAAGATGCAGAAACTAATCTGTAATTTGATTGACCCCCACCTTCTTTTCTTCTCTGTAATCTCTCTCTCTCACAGATGTGATGTTGCTAATGTCAGTCTTTCCAGGTTTGTTTTACTATACACAGATTCAAAAAAGTTGTCAAAAAAAAAAAAACACACACACATAACAAATAAATATTATCAAAGGCAAGATAAGTTACTTTTCTACCTAATAGGATAAGTTTCAATGTTTTTATTTAATGTAAAATGTTTATTTGGTTCAAAACACGAGTAATGTTAAAGGCAGCCAGTGAACAAGAAAAGATAGCCATGCACAATGTTTTTGAAGACTTGATATTAACTTCAAAATAAGAAATAAAACAAAATGATGTTAGAAACCCACCCAATAACTGTTACGGTGACGTTTATTGGGTGTGTTTCTAACACCATTTTGTTTTATTTCTTATTCTGAAGTGAATACAAAGTCTTCAAAGACATTGTGGCTTGTTTGCCGGCAGCCTTCAACATTACTCGTTTTTCAAACCAAATAAACATGTTACATTAAATAAAAACATTAAAAACTTATCCAGTTAGGTAGAAAAGTAACTTATCTTGCCTTTGATAACATTTATTTGTTATATATTTGTTTTTTGACAACTTTTTTGAATCTATGTGTACAGTAAAACAAACCCGTCTTTTCTATAAATACTATTATTGCATGTGTTCTTCGGAACTGTCTGATCTATTCCTTGCTTCCTTTGTTCCAGCTGGTTTGATTTGTTGGTCTTGTAGTTCTTATCAGTGAGCTATTTTAGAACTCTCCTTCTGCTGACTGTTTTCCTCCTACCTATAACTTTTGTCTTTTCAAGATTAAGGTCAATAGGCATCTTCTGTCTTTTTGGTTATCATCTTTTGTTTTCATTAACTCCTTACATCAATGGCTTCATGCCTCATCTGGAGCGATTTTTATAAAAAAAAAATTAACAAATTTGATATATCAGAGGTGACACAAGATTCATTTCCTTTTTGGAAATTTCAGCCCTTGAGTATTGATACACTCTGCAATTGAAAAGGATATTTGAGAATTTAAAGTTGTTAAGGAAGTCTTGACTGTTTCCAATTAGTTCAATCACTCCCCTATACATACCATACTGACATTTAGATCATCTGACAACAGGTAGGTATAATACTTACACGTTTTGCTATTTCTTGTTGTCCATGACTGCATGCCAGGTGCAAAGCAGTATCGTCTCCCATGTTTGTAGCATTGATCCTTACCCCTCTTGCAATCAGCATGTCCACAATGTTAAGACGCCCCTCTTTCGCTGCCCAGTGAAGAAGACTAAAGCGGTGGTCATCCCTGGTCAAAATAATAATAATCATAATAAATAAATAAAATAAAAAAAATAAATTATGCTAAAATAATTTTGGAAAACATTTTTATATTTCAATTCAAGTCAAACGACATTGCCTAGATTTGGAGAAATAACATCATATAAAAGTGTCTAAAATAGATATTTCTCAAAATGTATATTTTAAGAATACGATAGCATTCTGCTTTTTTTTTTTTTTTTTTTGCTTTGCTTGGATTGTGGTAAATTTACACTGATGAAGCTTTTTAAGTTTTTTTTTTTTATATTTTGTACATTATGAAAAAATATATTTTCAGAATGGGAAGAAATAATTGTCTGATAATAAAATATTTTTGGATGAAATCTGAAATATAATTTTATATATATATATATATATATATATATATATATATATATATATATATATATATATATATACATTTTTTTTTCAGCCTCTGGTTACAGTATTTGCCCTGCCTTACAGTGTTATTTACTGTACTGTATTTTGTTACTAAATTTTAATGCCATATCCCGGGTTTCTACTGTTTATATATATATATAAATATATATAAAATTATATTTCAGATTTCATCCAAAAATATTTTATTATCAGACAATTATATATATATAATATATATATATATACATACAGTGACTCTAGAATACGTTTTTGTTTATATATATATATATATATATATATATAATGAGAATAATGGAAATAGTATTCTGACAAAATGTACTGGTGTTTTTGTTTCTTAATCTCATTCATCGAGAGGAAGTCTTGAAATAAAGACGAAACGTTGATGAACACATAACACGGTTTGTTCCTTTTTATTTCTCTTTCTTTCTCTATATGTGTGTGTATATAAATTTACTATTTCATGCGCTTATACACATTATAATATTATAAAATAATATATTACATATATATTTTCAGTATTTCAAGAACTTTGTAGTAGCACAAAAATATATATATGGCAAGTAAGCTACATAGAAATGTTTAGTGGTACTTGACTGAGAAGTGAACCCTGGTCTCCCAGCCCTAACCATTATATACCAAAATAAAGCATAATTTTTCTCACATACCTCAGTTGTGTCATAAGCGTCTTGGGAAGAAAAAAGGGCAAAAGTACAGTATAGTTAACAACCGAGAAACTGGAAATAAGCAAAATTTACAACAAACTAGCAAGGATATCCGACGTTGTCCAGGATTAAATGATGATCAACAAATGTTCCATCCTCTCATACTTTTATTGTCATCAAAATCAGTGAAATTGCTCACTTTTTAATCAACTTAATTGATTGCCTGCTCTAGTTAAGGACCCACACTACACTCACAGTGTATCGGGAGGAAGCTTCAATATGCCCCCTCCTAGTGGCTTAGTCCACAATACACTATCGTCTATATTGTACTGTAAAGAATCTAGTGTTGATTTTATAAAATTATCTTTAAATAATGGCTTCAGTTTAAAATGCAAAAGTCAAGTACCATGGTTCAGTTGTGCTCTAAACAGAAATATTCATTTTGATTGCACCCCTGTCTTATGAAAAAAAAAACAATTGTTCTTTTTATGAAATCATTACTTTAATTAAAATCAAATGTACAAAAGTTAAATATCATGGTTTAATTGTGCTAAAAAAAAACAAAAAAAAAACATTTATTCTGCGTCCAGGTCTTATAAAGGAATCTACAGTTGATTTTATTAGCATTACAAGCTTATGCTGTATTTTCGTGGACATCGGCAATATTACATACCTAATGTGCTTCAACAAGTCATATCTTTTGTATTTGTGGGTCAATTTTTAAAAGAATTATATTGATGGAAAAGAGAATAGAATAAGCATTCCAATGATGTTAATTTATTTTTCTTTTATGCATTATGCATTCAATATTTTTATGCTCCAAATTAAAAATTAAAAAAAAAAAAAAAAAAACGGTAAAAAATGATGACAGCAAAAAGGGAAACTGTTTTTTCAGTGTTTACATGTCATACGCTACGTTTGGATACATATGCGCGGGGTCAAATTTAATTGGATATGGCTGAAATTTTACAAGCTATATAAGCATAAAGTCCATCTCTACTGGACTTTGATTTATATTTTTACGGCCACAAGAAGCAAAATTACGACCGAGCAAAGTTGACGAAGAATATTTCAAAATGATGAGATAAATCGGTATATATCATCCATTTTCATATAGATAATAGTTTCAGAATTATTTTCATGTATAATATTTCTTTAAAATGTTATCTTTTATAGAAATTCAAATCCGCTTGGGGAAACGGCTCGCTATGCACTCAGCTGACTAAAGAATAATAAAAAAAACCTTTTTCTGCTTTCAAAACAAAAGCAGAAAAATCAGTTTCAATTTTTGGATTCTGAGTTTGTCAATTTAAAAAAAGAATTATTTTCAAGTTTTTCAAATTTTAATTCCAAACAATACTATTTTGTTGTTTTTAACGCTTTTAGTACATGTGTACTAAAAGCGTTAAAAACAACAAAATGTACTAAGTACATGCATTTCTGTTATTGTTTATAACTTCTTACTTGTACTTAAGGTAGAATTGTGTTTTTTAGTGGTAAAAAAAAAAGAAAAAGAAAAGAAATATATAACAAATAAAAGGTACTTGTTCACTTATGCTAAAATAATAACATTATTTAGAAACCCATTCTTAACATAGGGAAGGAAGGGTGTTTTAATAACTATTCTGTACTTTCACCTAACAATTAAATAAAATATATTGTGAAACTTAAATTTATTTTTAACTCATTGTCAAGACCATTTTTTCGAATCTGTAAGACAAACCCATTTTTTTTAACTGAGGATATCTAAATAATAATAATAATAATAATAATAATAATAAATATTAGGCGGTTCGATAAAGAATTTCATTGTGATGCCTTTTGTAAATTTTTACCTTGTTTCCACCTAAACATTTTTCTTTAAAATGACTACCTACAAAGGTTTTCAGCTATGCTGAAAACGAATATCGCATTTAAATTTTCCGCAAATAAGTATCTTTCCGGATAATAAGCAATGTAATTTCTCATGTTATTGCTGGTGGCCATCTCGGTACGTGCGTTTGAGCATAGTTTCTCGGGGTTACATTTGCGCACTTGCATGCAACAAGATGGCCACCAGCGATAACATAAGAAATGACATTGCTTAATATTCAGAAAACTACTTATTTGCAGAAAATTTAAATGCGATATTCGTTTTCAGCATACCCTAAAACCTATAAAAGTAATCATTTTAAATGTTAAGGTGGAAACAAGGTAAAAAATTACAGTTTTATTTCTTTGTTTACATAATTGAATTTTCAGTAAAACAACAGAATAGAAATTAGGAAAATTACCATCAACTGGTGAATATATAGTTGTTGTTTATCAGGATTCCTGGTATCCTAGTATTGTGGAAGCTACATCAAGGATTCATGTAGAGTATGATTTATGGTTGCATCTCAGAAAATAGGGGTATATTTTGTGCCAGATAGAGAGGATTTACAAAATTGAAAATTGGACTAGTCCCAAAATGCATAAGTTCTGGTCGACTATGGGAATTTCCATCTTTTACAGAAATCCAAAATCTATATGAAAAATTTTCTTCAATTTATTTCTGAGATTAATTCATATCTACTCAATTTTTTTTTCTTTGAGGGGAGTAGTAAATACCGGCCATGAATGCTCTTCAATGGCTACACCTCAGATTAAGCTCTCCTTTCGTGAGGAGGCAGGAAAATGCCTATTCTCAATAAAGCTATCTTTAAATACCACTATAATACTTAGTTTTGTTCATGAATAGACACCCAGTGTATGATACCATGCGCCAGTTAAAAAAAAAATTGAAATTTATAATTCATGGCTTATGGTAAAGAGATACATCAGATTTGACTGCATAATCAGAAAGAGCACACAATTTTACATAAGAGTGCCAAGTTTCATGAGAATAGCTTGAAAAATAAATAAATGGTGGCGAAATTACCGAATTTCTTAAAATGTTGAGGTGCGTAATTTAGCCCACTTTTTCAAAAGAAAAATGTCCACAGAAAAGCCTAAATTTTGGTACTTAAAATTCTCATAACTTTAGAACTACTGATGGTATTTGCAGAATTCAAACGGTTTTAAGCATCTTTTACATAGCTCTATTCATGCAGGTTGAAAAATAAATAATCTAAAAAGAAAAAATCAACTTGTAATGCTAATTTTATAGGCTGGACTTTTTTGTTTGTGCAGTGATAAAACTTCTCAAATGCACTTGTGATGTTAGGCTGTATAAATGTGTTAACTTGGATTTTTTTCGATTTTCGATACTTATTGGACACATTCCAATACAAAACCTAAGAACATTACCAGAAACACCAAGTACCTGTATGTGAAATTTAAACATCGGCTCAGCCGTTTCCGAGTTCATAGGGAACGAACTCACACACACAAAGTTCCTTTTATATAATAGATAGATAGATAGATAACTTGTAGCAAACGATAGAAAACTTAATTTTCAGTAGTTGAGTATTATGGCTTCTTATTATAATTAGAAGTCAATTTAATTATCAAAACATTGGTAACAGTCTACAGCTCCTTGATCCTATTTGGGAGCCAGGAGAATTGACTGACTTGGCGACATTTACCCAGAATTGGTTAAGTGGGTGAAGTTGGCTCAACCCATAGAATACACAGGGTTCCAGATAAACACAGATCATGCATGATAGTCCACAGCAGCAAAGATAGTCATGTGAGCTAGTCTCAGGACCAGTGGCAAAAAACGTAAACCTGTAGACCAGAGGTAGGTTCGACATCAGCTTTAATGGTGTATAACATCTTCTTTAGCTGGCCTCCTAGGCACCTTTGTCAATCTTGGAGTGATTCTGGAACTATTGCTTTTTAGATGAACTCTTACATGTTGTGGCACATAGCGTGGCCAAACCAACAAAGTCTTCTCTTTAAAAGTGCTTAATTAAGAGGGGGATAATTCTGCATTGTGTCCAGATCAGCAAACCTGCAGAAATCCTGAAATCCTGCAGCTAGGAGAATTAAAAACAAACAACTTTCCATTGTCTCTGTGTATTCCAGAAAAGACTCACCGTATAAAATTTTGGTCAATGTCAAGATTCCTTCCAACTAAAAAAAAAAAAAAAACGTTTACAATGACGACTTTTATAGATTGTCAGGAATGCTGAAAGCAAATATAACACTTAAAAGTGGCGCAGAGAAATAGTTTTCATGATATGAAGAAATTATTTTTTCAAAAAGTGTGAATCACTTTTCTGTATAAATTTAACTTAAAATGAGCACCCACTTCCTGGCCACCTAGTGATAATTTGTTTTTGTTTTAAATTATATTTTGTTTTAAAGTAGTTTCCCCAGATATTAAGCAATGTAATTCCTGATCAGCGGTGGGCATTTAAAAAATATGCATGTGCTTGCATGTACAAAAATGGCCCCCACTGATAACATAAGAAATTACATTGCTTGATATTTGGAAAACTACTTGTCTGCAGCAAATTTAAATTTTATATTCGTTTTCAGCATCCCAAAAATCTACACAATTCATCAATGTAAAGGTTTTTTTGGGGGGGAGTTGGAAAGAATCGTGATATTGACCAAATTTTTTTAAATGAATAACATAAAAACTTTACATATAAAACATTACATGTATTAAAATTTGTTTTTATTTTAAAGTCAGATCATGTGATCTCTGAGAACGAATGCTCTTTCACTTTCAGTTCCGTTTTCATACAAAGAACATGGTTTAGCAAACTTCAGTTGATACCTAGATAAGAACTAAAAGGTATTTATTTCTCTCCCGCATGAGAAATGTGACACAAGGGTTGGAAAGTGCGATTGAAAAGTCAGTGCTTCTGAAGAGAAGCACCATGACTTGCAAAAAAAAAAAAAAAAATGCCTGGGCAGCCTTGTCGGCATTCCCTGGTAGGGGCATCTAAGGCAATTAGCAATGCACTAACCCCCTTCTCAAGGAAAGAAGGCAAAGCCTGGAAGGGTGAACTTTCTTTAAAACACGTCTGCAAACGTATCGGCAAAAATGTCTGAAAAAATAAAAATAAAAAATTTGTACCAAATTCTCCCTGTAATAAAGACTAAAAATAAAGAAAAAAATCTGTATGATGTATGCACGTGTAATAAAATGAAAATATCATATTCCAAAGAGTCACATAAATTGATCAAGTAGTTTTATTTTTATAAAAGAAAATCATTTTTAAGTGGTTAATGGGAATTACAACATGAAACAATGAATTATTGATTTTATTTTTTAGATCTTTTTCAACCCCGACCCATAAAATTCAATTTTGTTACTTAAAAATAAAACTACTTAATCAATTTAAGTGATTTTTGGAATATGATATTTTCGTTTTGTCATGGGTTCGTACATCATACATATGTTTCTTTATTTTAATTTCTTCATATAGAAGAAATTCTGGATATGAACCATTATACTAAATGGATGTACAGCTCTATTTATTATTAAGCACTATTATATAAATACAGCAAGGATTCACTGAATTAACTCCTGCAAAAATAAAAAAAAACTCACCATAGTTACGAAAATTGTCTACCTTTTATACTTTTTCTTCTATCCAATGTAGACCTAAAATCCATACCGATTATTAAGTACAAGCGGGGAGGGGGCCTTGCCGGTCGTAAAAATATATTTAATGCATGCATATTTTGTATTTATTATTACAAAACCAATTCTTTATTGAATATTATATTGTACCTAATATATAGTAGTGATTTCAAAAGTTGAAAACAAAAACGACTTGGGTACCATCATCTGGAATTGAAAACAAAGCACTTAGCATTCCTGCTGCTTTCCTTACCATTTGAGCTAAACCAACAAATAAATTTGAAATTAAACAACTTCTAGCTATGATATATATATATATATATTATTGGCTCACATGGAGCTTTCACACAAGTCAACAAACGATCTGATTGGAAACCTGTGGTGTTCTCTGGAAGCTGAGTGACAACAAGTCTCCCCAGACGTTCAGCTCTCTCCACCTCCTTCGATAGCATTTGCAAATGAATTTGCATCATCGCAACAGCCTCTTACCATTGATTTCTCGCTGGCAGTGGCCATTGGTTTATGCTGGAATTTGTGACACTCAGCCTCCCCAAGGCCCCAGTTCTCTTTGCGCTTGTCCTTCTTGACCCTTCTCGGCTCTTTGGTATCACTTTTTTATTGGGGGGGGGGAGTGGTGATGACACAATGGGGGGGATGCATGATGGGGGGTGTAGAACTTGTAGATATGCAGCTTTATTATTATTATTATTATTATTATTATTTATATAATATTTTGATTGCAGAAATTCCCCTCTGGACCAAATTACCATAGGTTTGCACTGACAGATGCCATATACAATTTTTTATGTTTAAACTGTTACCCAACATCTTATGTAACTTTTGAATGCCGTTACAGACACATTTATTTGTTATAATAAAATCTTACATTATATCTGACGAGCGGCATCATCACAACTGACAACAGATTTAGAAGATGTGGTTTGTATTTTTACCCTCTACCCCACAAGTACTTCCACTACCCCAGTGAAGACCGGCTAAAAATATACACGATATAAATATATTGTCATGACAGCCTGATTAACTGCATCATACACTGATAGACATACAACTACCTTTACACTTCCTTATTAAAAAATAATGATTTCTCCCCACTTACATTCCGGGTATTTTTATTAGCTGAAAATGGAAAAAATCTGTTATTCGAGTTTACACAGTTATACTTAAAACGAACACTTCGCATCTTCACTAACATGGCCTCTACTTATACATGAATCAACATTTTCCTGAATATTAAACCAGATAAAAATATGCTAGAACTCTCATAATCATAACTTTTCGTAGTTACACTCAATTTTAGCCACACACACACACACACACACAATATCATTGCGCATTGCTTCCCCAAATATATTTTCCTATCGTCGCATTTCCGAGAGGTTAACGACGACTGTTTACCTTACCGTAACATTTACTTTTACCTTAACACAAAAAGCATTCGTAATAAAGCTTTAGAAATAAGTTGCTGAATTTACTTTATTAAATGTTTTCACTGATTGAACATAGTGTTTGTTCATTAGTTTTAGCGTTATAAAACTGAATCTTAGTAAACCTAACAAGCTTTCTTTTATAAATGTTTATTTCCAGTGTCCTAAATAATTTAATGACAAAATGAACGAATCTTAATAAACAAGACGGATTTCCTTTTCAAGGAAAAAAAAAAGTGATATCTTTGCCGATGTCTATCGACTGACCAGAAGTTCAGAACATTGAAATTAAGCGAAGTCAATCCAACTGATACAATGACTTGCAAAAATGGCGATGCAAAAATCGACCCCTCCTTTTACAAAACTGCCTAGTTTAGGGTGAAGGAATTAATGTTTTGGGCCAATTTTTCTCGTCCGAAGGGTCGAACTTTAAAACGATACCGATCTTGTGAAAATCCGTCGCCTCTATCAAACGTTTTTGTGACATATACAAACACACACACACACACACATTTTGCTCTTTATATATATATATATATATACTAGCGGGGGTGCCTGGCGTTACCTGGGTGTTTGGAGGTGTGTGTGTGTGTGTTGGGGGCGGTTTAAGCAGAACAAAATGGAAACTTAACCCTGT